>NW_024108902.1:0-253607 GCF_013358895.1 Oreochromis aureus
AAACGCACTGTCTCGCCGAAATAAGGCGATTTTTCACCAAGTCCATAAAGACAGCTGTAACTTTTGATAGGAGACTCGACACACATATTTCAGGCTTGGCCTTTATAGAATTCAGCATTTCCATGTTGGGGAAATAGGTTTTGCAGCTGTTTGAGCTAAGATTTTCAAGTTATTCACAAAATGAAAAACCCATAATGTGTTTCAGGCGAGAACGCACTGTCTCGCCGAAATAAGGCGATTTTCACCAAGTCCATAAAGACAGCTGTAACTTTTTGATAGGAGACTCGGACACATATTTCAGGCTTGGCCCTTATAGAATTCAGCATTTCCATGCTGGGGAAATAGGGTTTTGCAGCTGTTTGAGCTATAAGATTTTCAAGTTATTCACAAATGAAAAACCCATAATGTGTTTCCCCAGGCAGAACCCAGAACGTGACGAGAACTCATTGTCCACAAATAAGGGCTATTTTCACCAAGTCCATAAAGACAGCTGTAACTTTGATAGGAGACTGACACACATATTTCAGGCTTGGTTTATAGAAACTCAGCATTTCCATGCTGGGGAAATAGGTTTTGCAGCTGTTTGAGCTAAGATTTTCAAGTTATTCACACAAAATGAAAACCCATAATGTGTTTCAGGCGCAGAAACGCAACTGTCTCGAGAAACACACGTCACGAATAAGGCGATTTTCACCAAGTCCATAAAGACAGCTGTAACTTTTTGATAGGAGACTGGACACATATTTCAGGGTTGGCCTTATAGAATTCCAGTATTTCCATGTTGGGGAAATAGGTTTTTGCAGCTGTTTGAGCTAAGATTTTCAAGTTATTCACAAATGAAAACTCCATAATGTGTTTCAGGCGCAGAAACGCACTGTCTCGCCGAATAAGGCGATTTTCACCAAGTCCATAAAGACAGCTGTAACTTTTGATAGGAGACTCGACACATATTTCAGGGCTTGGCTTGGTTTTATAGAATTCAGCATTTCCATGTTGGGGAAATAGGTTTGCAGTTGTTTGAGCTAAGATTTTCAAAGTTATTCACAAAATGAAAACCCATAATGTGTGTTTCAATGCAGGCGAGAAACGCACTGTCTCGCCTCGCCGAATAAGGCGATTTTCACCAAGTCCATAAAGACAGCTGTAACTTTTGATAGGAGACTCACATACATACTTCAGGCTTGGCTCTTTATAGAATTCAGCATTTCCATGCTGGGGAAATAGGTTTTGCAGCTGTTTGAGCTAAGATTTTCAAGTTATTCACAAATGAAAACCCATAATGTGTTTCAGGCGTAGAAACGCACTGTCTAGCGAACGACTGTCTCACTAAATAAGGCTTATTTTCACCAAGTCCATAAAGACAGCTGTAACTTTTTGATAGGAGACTCCCGGACACATATTTCAGGCTTGGCCTTATAGAATTCAGCATTTCCATGTTGGGGAAATAGGTTTTGGCAGCTGTTTGAGCTAAGATTTTCAAGTTATTCACACAAATGAAAAACCCATAATGTGTTTCTGTATGAGAACCCATTCAAATGCATGGCTAGCTTAGAAACGCACTGTCTCGCCGAAATAAGGCGATTTTCACCAAGTGGATAAAGACAGCTGTAACTTTGATAGAGACTCGGACACACATATTTCAGGCTTCATTTTATAGAATTCAGCATTTCCATGTTGGGGAAATAGGTTTTATAGCTGTTTGAGCTAAGATTTTCGTTATTCACAAAATGAAAAACCCATAATGTGTTTCAGGCGAGAACGCACTGTCTCGCCGAAATAAGGCGATTTTCACCAAGTCCATAAAGACAGCTGTAACTTTTGATAGGAGACTCGGACACACATATTTCAGGCTTGGTCTTTATAGAATTCAGCATTTCCATGTTGGGGAAATAGGTTTTGCAGCTGTTTGAGCTAAGATTTTCGTTATTCACAAATGAAAACCCATAATGTGTTTCAGGCGAGAACGACTGTCTCATTTTAAATCAAGGCGATTTTTCACCAAGTCCATAAAGACAGTTGTAACTTTTGATAGGAGACTCCTGGACACACATTTCATATTTCGTAGCCTTGGTATTTTATAGAATTCAGATTTCAATTTCCATGCTAGGCGAACGGGAAATAGGCTTATTTTTCCATAAAGACAGCTGTAACTTTTGAGCTAAGATTTTCAAGTTATTCACTGGGGAAAATTTAAAACTCATAATGTGTTTCAGGCGTGTTTCCAGAACTCCATTCAAATGCATGTAATAGCGAGAACACACTGTCTCACGAAATAAGGCGATTTTCACCAAGTGGATAAAGACAGCTGTAACTTTTTGATAGGAGACCGGACACACATATTTCAGGCTTGGCTTTTATAGAATTCAGCATTTCCATGTTGGGGAAATAGGTTTTGCAGCTGTTTGAGCTAAGATTTTCAAGTTATTCACAAAATGAAAACCCATAATGTGTTTCAGGCGCAGAAACGCACTGTAATCTCACGTCTCGCCAAATAAGGCGATTTTCACCAAGTCCATAAAGACAGCTGTAACTTTTGATTGGAGACTCGGACACACATATTTCAGGCTTGGTTTTATAGAATTCAGCATTTCCATGCTGGGGAAATAGGTTTTGCAGCTGTTTGAGATAAGATTTTCAAGTTATTCACAAAATGAAAACCCATAATGTGTTTCAGGCGAGAACGCACTGTCTCTGCCTCGCCTTTAAATAAGGCGATTTTCACCAAGTCCATAAAGACAGCTGTAACTTTTGATAGGAGACTCGACACACATATTTCAGGCTTGGCCTTATAGAATTCAGCATTTCCATGCTTGGGAAATAGGTTTTGGCAGCTGTTTGAGCTAAGATTTTCAAGTTATTCACAAATGAAAACCCATAATGTGTTTCAGGCGAGAACTCCATCTGTATCGCATGTAATACTGTCTCGCCTTTAAATAAGGCGATTTTCACCAAGTCCATAAAGACAGCTGTAACTTTTGATAGGAGACTGACACACATATTTCAGGCTTGGCCTTTATAGAATTCAGCATTTCCATGCTGGGGAAATAGGTTTTGCAGCTGTTTGAGCTAAGATTTTCAAGTTATTCACAAAATGAAACCCATAATGTGTTTTCAGGCCAGAAACGCACTGTCTCGGTTCACTTTAAATAAGGCACATTTTCACCAAGTCCATAAAGACAGCTGTAACTTTGATAGGAGACTCGGACACACATATTTCAGGCTTGGCCTTTATAGAATTCAGCATTTCCATGCTGGGGAAATAGGTTTTGCAGCTGTTTGAGCTAAGATTTTCAAGTTATTCACAAAATGAAAACCCATAATGTGTTTCAGGCGAGGAACGTCCACTGTCTCACCGAAATAAGGCGATTTTCACCAAGTCCATAAAGACAGCTGTAACTTTTTGATAGGAGACCGGACACACATATTTCAGGCTTGGCCTTATAGAATTCAGCATTTCCATGCTGGGGAAATAGGTTTTGGCAGCTGTTTGAGCTAAGATTTTCAAGTTATTCATAAAATGAAAACCCATAATGTGTTTCAGGCGAGAACTCCATTCAAATGCATGTAATAGCGAACGACTGTCTCACGAATAAGGCGATTTTTCTCCAAGTGGATAAAGACAGCTGTAACTTTTGATAGGAGACTCGGACACACATATTTCAGGCTTGGCCTTTATAGAATTCAGCATTTCCATGTTGGGGGAAATAGGTTTTGCAGCTGTTTGAGCTAAGATTTTCAAGTTATTCACAAATGAAAAACCCATAATGTGTTTCAGGCGAGAACTCCATTCAAACTGTCTAGGCGAGAAATGCCACTGTCTCTAAATAAGGCGATTTTCACCAAGTCCATAAAGACAGCTGTAACTTTGATAGGAGACTCGGACACATATTTCAGGCTTGGCCTTATAGAATTCAGCATTTCCATGCTGGGGAAATAGGTTTTGCAGCTGTTTGAGATAAGATTTTCAAGTTATTCACAAAATGAAAACCCATAATGTGTTTCAGGCGAGAACGCACTGTCTCGCCAAATAAGGCGATTTTCACCAAGTCCATAAAGACAGCTGTAACTTTTGATAGGAGACTCGACACACATATTTCAGGCTTGGCCTTATAGAATTCAGCATTTCCATGTTGGGGAAATAGGTTTTGCAGCTGTTTGAGCTAAGATTTCAAGTTATTCACAAAATGAAACCCATAATGTGTTTTTCAGAACTCCGAGAAACGCACTGTCTCGCCTGTCTCACGAACAAGGCGATTTTCACCAAGTCCATAAAGACAGCTGTAACTTTTGATAGGAGACTGGACACACATATTTCAGGCTTGGCCTTATAGAATTCAGCATTTCCATGCTGGGGGAAATAGGTTTTGCAGCTGTTTGAGCTAAGATTTTCAAGTTATTCACAAAATGAAAACCCATAATGTGTTTCAGGCGAGAACGCACTGTCTCGCCGCGAAATAAGGCGATTTTCACCAAGTCCATAAAGACAGCTGTAACTTTTGATAGGAGACTCGGACACACATATTTCAGGCTTGGCCTTATAGAATTCAGCATTTCCATGTTGGGGAAATAGGTTTTGCAGCTGTTTGAGCTTAAGATTTTCAAGTTATTCACAAAATGAAAACCCATAATGTGTTTCAGGCAGAAACGCATTGTCTGCATGTAAAAGCGAGAACGCACTGCTCGCCGCTAAATTTTCACCAAGTCCATAAAGACAGCTGTAACTTTTGATAGGAGACTGGACACACATATTTCAGGCTTGGCCTTATAGAATTCAGCATTTCCATGCTGGGGAAATAGGTTTTTGCAGCTGTTTGAGCTAAGATTTTCAAGTTATTCACAAAATGAAAACCCATAATGTGTTTCAGGCGAGAAACGCACTGTCTCGCCGAAATAAGGCGATTTTCACCAAGTCCATAAAGACAGCTGTAACTTTTGATAGGAGACTCGGACACATATTTCAGGCTTGGCCTTATAGAATTCAGCATTTCCATGCTGGGGAAATAGGTTTTGCAGCTGTTTGAGCTAAGATTTTCAAGTTATTCACAAATGAAAACCCATAATGTGTTTCAGGCGAACTCCACAAATGCTGTAATAGCGAGAAACACACGCCGAAATAAGGCGATTTTCACCAAGTCCATAAAGACAGCTGTAACTTTTGATAGGAGACTCGGACACATATTTCAGGCTTGGCCTTATAGAATTCAGCATTTCCATGCTGGGGAAATAGGTTTTGCAGCTGTTTGAGCTAAGATTTTCAAGTTATTCACAAAATGAAAACCCATAATGTGTTTCAGGCGAGAACGCACTGTCTCACGCCGAAATAAGGCGAAATTTTCACCAAGTCCATAAAGACAGCTGTAACTTTTGATAGGAGACTCGGACACATATTTCAGGCTTGGCCTTATAGAATTCAGCATTTCCATGCTGGGGAAATAGGTTTTGCAGCTGTTTGAGCTAAGATTTTCAAGTTATTCACAAAATGAAAACCCATAATGTGTTTCAGGCGAGAAACGCACTGTCTCGCCGAAATAAGGCGATTTTCACCAAGTCCATAAAGACAGCTGTAACTTTTGATAGGAGACTCGGACACACATATTTCAGGCTTGGCCTTATAGAATTCAGCATTTCCATGCTGGGGAAATAGGTTTTGCAGCTGTTTGAGCTAAGATTTTCAAGTTATTCACAAAATGAAAACCCATAATGTGTTTCAGGCGAGAACTCCATTCAAATGCATGTAATAGCGAGAAACACACTGTCTCGCCGAAATAAGGCGATTTTCACCAAGTGGATAAAGACAGCTGTAACTTTTGATAGGAGACTCGGACACACATATTTCAGGCTTGGCCTTATAGAATTCAGCATTTCCATGCTGGGGAAATAGGTTTTGCAGCTGTTTGAGCTAAGATTTTCAAGTTATTCACAAAATGAAAACCCATAATGTGTTTCAGGAACTCCATTCAAATGCAGAACGCACTGTCTCGCCGAAATAAGGCGATTTTCACCAAGTCCATAAAGACAGCTGTAACTTTTGATTGGAGACTCGGACACACATATTTCAGGCTTGGCCTTATAGAATTCAGCATTTCCATGCTGGGGAAATAGGTTTTGCAGCTGTTTGAGCTAAGATTTTCAAGTTATTCACAAAATGAAAACCCATAATGTGTTTTCATTCAAATGCAGTAAACGAACGCACTCTCTCGCTTAAATAAGGCGATTTTCACCAAGTCCATAAAGACAGCTGTAACTTTGATAGGAGACTCGGACACACATATTTCAGGCTTGGCCTTATAGAATTCAGCATTTCCATGCTGGGGAAATAGGTTTTGCAGCTGTTTGAGCTAAGATTTTCAAGTTATTCACAAAATGAAAACCCATAATGTGTTTCAGGCTTAGAACGCACTGTCTCGCCGAAATAAGGCGATTTTCACCAAGTCCATAAAGACAGCTGTAACTTTGATAGGAGACTGACACACATATTTCAGGCTTGGCCTTATAGAATTCAGCATTTCCATGCTGGGAAATAGGTTTTGCAGCTGTTTGAGATAAGATTTTCAAGTTATTCACAAAATGAAAACCCATAATGTGTTTCAGGCGAGAAACGCACTGTCTCGCCGAAATAAGGCGATTTTCACCAAGTCCATAAAGACAGCTGTAACTTTTGATTGGAGACTCGGACACACATATTTCAGGCTTGGCCTTATAGAATTCAGCATTTCCATGCTGGGGAAATAGGTTTTGCAGCTGTTTGAGCTAAGATTTTCAAGTTATTCACAAAATGAAAACCCATAATGTGTTTCAGGCGAGAACGCACTGTCTCGCCGCCGAAATAAGGCGATTTTCACCAAGTCCATAAAGACAGCTGTAACTTTTTGATAGGAGACTCGGACACACATATTTCAGGCTTGGCCTTATAGAATTCAGCATTTCCATGCTGGGAAATAGGTTTTGCAGCTGTTTGAGCTAAGATTTTCAAGTTATTCACAAAATGAAAACCCATAATGTGTTTTCAGAACTCCATTCAAATGCGTAATAGAACGCACTGTCTCGCCGAAATAAGGCGATTTTCACCAAGTCCATAAAGACAGCTGTAACTTTTGATAGGAGACTCGGGACACACATATTTCAGGCTTGGCCTTATAGAATTCAGCATTTCCATGCTGGGGAAATAGGTTTTGCAGCTGTTTGAGCTAAGATTTTCAAGTTATTCACAAAATGAAAACCCATAATGTGTTTCAGGCGAGAAACGCACTGTCTCGCCGGAAATAAGGCGATTTTCACCAAGTCCATAAAGACAGCTGTAACTTTTGATAGGAGACTGGGACACATATTTCAGGCTTGGCCTTATAGAATTCAGCATTTCCATGCTGGGGAAATAGGTTTTGCAGCTGTTTGAGCTAAGATTTTCAAGTTATTCACAAAATGAAAACCCATAATGTGTTTCAGGCGAGAAACGCACTGTCTCGCCGAAATAAGGCGATTTTCACCAAGTCCATAAAGACAGCTGTAACTTTTGATAGGAGACTCGGACACACATATTTCAGGCTTGGCCTTATAGAATTCAGCATTTCCATGCTGGGGGAATAGGTTTTGCAGCTGTTTGAGCTAAGATTTTCAAGTTATTCACAAAATGAAAACCCATAATGTGTTTCAGGCGAGAAAGGCGCAGAACTGTGGAAATCTCGCTTCACTAAATAAGGCGATTTTCACCAAGTCCATAAAGACAGCTGTAACTTTTGATAGGAGACTCGGACACACATATTTCAGGCTTGGCCTTATAGAATTCAGCATTTCCATGCTGGGGAAATAGGTTTTGCAGCTGTTTGAGCTAAGATTTTCAAGTTATTCACAAAATGAAAACCCATAATGTGTTTCATGGCGAGAACGCACTGTCTCGCCGAAATAAGGCGATTTTCACCAAGTCCATAAAGACAGCTGTAACTTTTTGATTGGAGACTCGGACACATATTTCAGGCTTGGCCTTATAGAATTCAGCATTTCCATGCTGGGGAAATAGGTTTTGCAGCTGTTTGAGCTAAGATTTTCAAGTTATTCACAAAATGAAAACCCATAATGTGTTTCAGGCCAGAAACGCACTGTCTCGCCGAAATAAGGCGATTTTCACCAAGTCCATAAAGACAGCTGTAACTTTTGATAGGAGACTCGGACACACATATTTCAGGCTTGGCCTTATAGAATTCAGCATTTCCATGCTGGGGGAATAGGTTTTGCAGCTGTTTGAGCTAAGATTTTCAAGTTATTCACAAAATGAAAACCCATAATGTGTTTCAGGCGAGAAACGCACTGTCTCGCCCGAAATAAGGCGATTTTCACCAAGTCCATAAAGACAGCTGTAACTTTTGATAGGAGACTCGGACACACATATTTCAGGCTTGGCCTTATAGAATTCAGCATTTCCATGCTGGGGGAATAGGTTTTGCAGCTGTTTGAGCTAAGATTTTCAAGTTATTCACAAAATGAAAACCCATAATGTGTTTCAGGCGAGAAACGCACTGTCTCGCCGAAATAAGGCGATTTTCACCAAGTCCATAAAGACAGCTGTAACTTTTGATAGGAGACTCGGACACACATATTTCAGGCTTGGCCTTATAGAATTCAACATTTCCATGCTGGGGAAATAGGTTTTGCAGCTGTTTGAGCTAAGATTTTCAAGTTATTCACAAAATGAAACCCATAATGTGTTTCAGGCGAGAAGCGAACGCACTGTCTCGCCGAAATAAGGCGATTTTCACCAAGTCCATAAAGACAGCTGTAACTTTTGATTGGAGACTCGGACACACATATTTCAGGCTTGGCCTTATAGAATTCAGCATTTCCATGCTGAAATAGGTTTTGCAGCTGTTTGAGCTAAGATTTTCAAGTTATTCACAAAATGAAAACCCATAATGTGTTTCAGGCGAGAACGCACTGTCTCGCCGAAATAAGGCGATTTTCACCAAGTCCATAAAGACAGCTGTAACTTTTGATAGGAGACTCGGACACACATATTTCAGGCTTGGCCTTATAGAATTCAGCATTTCCATGCTGGGGAAATAGGTTTTGCAGCTGTTTGAGCTAAGATTTTCAAGTTATTCACAAAATGAAAACCCATAATGTGTTTCAGGCGAGAACGCACTGTCTCGCCGAAATAAGGCGATTTTCACCAAGTCCATAAAGACAGCTGTAACTTTTGATAGGAGACTCGGACACATATTTCAGGCTTGGCCTTATAGAATTCAGCATTTCCATGCTGGGGAAATAGGTTTTGCAGCTGTTTGAGCTAAGATTTTCAAGTTATTCACAAAATGAAAACCCATAATGTGTTTCAGGCGAACGCACTGTCTCGCCGAAATAAGGCGATTTTCACCAAGTCCATAAAGACAGCTGTAACTTTTGATAGGAGACTCGGACACATATTTCAGGCTTGGCCTTATAGAATTCAGCATTTCCATGCTGGGAAATAGGTTTTGCAGCTGTTTGAGCTAAGATTTTCAAGTTATTCACAAAATGAAAACCCATAATGTGTTTCAGGCGAGAAACGCACTGTCTCACTGAAATAAGGCGATTTTCACCAAGTCCATAAAGACAGCTGTAACTTTGATAGGAGACTCGGACACACATATTTCAGGCTTGGCCTTATAGAATTCAGCATTTCCATGCTGGGGAAATAGGTTTTGCAGCTGTTTGAGCTAAGATTTTCAAGTTATTCACAAAATGAAAACCCATAATGTGTTTCAGGCGAGAAACGCACTGTCTCGCCGAAATAAGGCGATTTTCACCAAGTCCATAAAGACAGCTGTAACTTTTGATAGGAGACTCGGACACACATATTTCAGGCTTGGCCTTATAGAATTCAGCATTTCCATGCTGGGGAAATAGGTTTTGCAGCTGTTTGAGCTAAGATTTTCAAGTTATTCACAAAATGAAAACCCATAATGTGTTTCAGGCGTAGAACGCACTGTCTCGCCGAAATAAGGCGATTTTCACCAAGTCCATAAAGACAGCTGTAACTTTTGATAGGAGACTCGGACACACATATTTCAGGCTTGGCCTTATAGAATTCAGCATTTCCATGCTGGGGAAATAGGTTTTGCAGCTGTTTGAGCTAAGATTTTCAAGTTATTCACAAAATGAAAACCCATAATGTGTTTCAGGCGAGAACGCACTGTCTCGCCGAAATAAGGCGATTTTCACCAAGTCCATAAAGACAGCTGTAACTTTTGATAGGAGACTCGGACACATATTTCAGGCTTGGCCTTATAGAATTCAGCATTTCCATGCTGGGGAAATAGGTTTTGCAGCTGTTTGAGCTAAGATTTTCATTATTCACAAAATGAAAACCCATAATTATTCACAAAATGAAAACCCATAATGTGTTTGTAGAGCGAGAAACGCACTGTCTCGCCGAAATAAGGCGATTTTCACCAAGTCCATAAAGACAGCTGTAACTTTTGATAGGAGACTCGGACACATATTTCAGGCTTGGCCTTATAGAATTCAGCATTTCCATGCTGGGGAAATAGGTTTTGCAGCTGTTTGAGCTAAGATTTTCAAGTTATTCACAAAATGAAAACCCATAATGTGTTTCAGGCGAGAAACGCACTGTCTCGCCGAAATAAGGCGATTTTCACCAAGTCCATAAAGACAGCTGTAACTTTTGATAGGAGACTCGGACACACATATTTCAGGCTTGGCCTTATAGAATTCAGCATTTCCATGCTGGGGAAATAGGTTTTGCAGCTGTTTGAGCTAAGATTTTCAAGTTATTCACAAAATGAAAACCCATAATGTGTTTCAGGCGAGAACGCACTGTCTCGCCGAAATAAGGCGATTTTCACCAAGTCCATAAAGACAGCTGTAACTTTGATTGGAGACTCGGACACACATATTTCAGGCTTGGCCTTATAGAATTCAGCATTTCCATGCTTGTGAAATAGGTTTTGCAGCTGTTTGAGCTAAGATTTTCAAGTTATTCACAAAATGAAAACCCATAATGTGTTTCAGGCGAGAAACGCACTGTCTCGCCGAAATAAGGCGATTTTCACCAAGTCCATAAAGACAGCTGTAACTTTTGATAGGAGACTCGGACACACATATTTCAGGCTTGGCCTTATAGAATTCAGCATTTCCATGCTGGGGAAATAGGTTTTGCAGCTGTTTGAGCTAAGATTTTCAAGTTATTCACAAAATGAAAACCCATAATGTGTTTCAGGCGAGAAACGCACTGTCTCGCGAAATAAGGCGATTTTCACCAAGTCCATAAAGACAGCTGTAACTTTTGATAGGAGACTCGGACACACATATTTCAGGCTTGGCCTTATAGAATTCAGCATTTCCATGCTGGGGAAATAGGTTTTGCAGCTGTTTGAGCTAAGATTTTCAAGTTATTCACAAAATGAAAACCCATAATGTGTTTCAATGAGAACTCCATTCAAATGCATGTAATAGCGAGAACGCACTGTCTCGCCGAAATAAAGGCGATTTTCACCAAGTCCATAAAGACAGCTGTAACTTTTGATAGGAGACTCGGACACATATTTCAGGCTTGGCCTTATAGAATTCAGCATTTCCATGCTGGGGAAATAGGTTTTGCAGCTGTTTGAGCTAAGATTTTCAAGTTATTCACAAAATGAAAACCCATAATGTGTTTCAGGCGAGAACGCACTGTCTCGCCGAAATAAGGCGATTTTCACCAAGTCCATAAAGACAGCTGTAACTTTTGATAGGAGACTCGGACACACATATTTCAGGCTTGGCCTTATAGAATTCAGCATTTCCATGCTGGGGAAATAGGTTTTGCAGCTGTTTGAGCTAAGATTTTCAAGTTATTCACAAAATGAAAACCCATAATGTGTTTCAGGCAGAACGCACTGTCTCGCACGCCGAATAAAAAGGCGATTTTCACCAAGTCCATAAAGACAGCTGTAACTTTTGATAGGAGACTCGGACACACATATTTCAGGCTTGGCCTTATAGAATTCAGCATTTCCATGCTGGGGAAATAGGTTTTGCAGCTGTTTGAGCTAAGATTTTCAAGTTATTCACAAAATGAAAACCCATAATGTGTTTCAGGCGAGAACGCACTGTCTCGCATGTAAATAAAGGCGATTTTCACCAAGTCCATAAAGACAGCTGTAACTTTTGATAGGAGACTCGGACACACATATTTCAGGCTTGGCCTTATAGAATTCAGCATTTCCATGCTGGGGAAATAGGTTTTGCAGCTGTTTGAGCTAAGATTTTCAAGTTATTCACAAAATGAAAACCCATAATGTGTTTCAGGCGAGAACGCACTGTCTCGCCGAAATAAGGCGATTTTCACCAAGTCCATAAAGACAGCTGTAACTTTTGATAGGAGACTCGGACACACATATTTCAGGCTTGGCCTTATAGAATTCAGCATTTCCATGCTGGGGAAATAGGTTTTGCAGCTGTTTGAGCTAAGATTTTCAAGTTATTCACAAAATGAAAACCCATAATGTGTTTCAGGCGAGAAAACGCACTGTCTCGCCGAAATAAGGCGATTTTCACCAAGTCCATAAAGACAGCTGTAACTTTTGATAGGAGACTCGACACACATATTTCAGGCTTGGCCTTATAGAATTCAGCATTTCCATGCTGGGGAAATAGGTTTTGCAGCTGTTTGAGCTAAGATTTTCAAGTTATTCACAAAATGAAAACCCATAATGTGTTTCAGGCCAGAACGCACTGTCTCGCCGAAATAAGGCGATTTTCACCAAGTCCATAAAGACAGCTGTAACTTTTGATAGGAGACTCGGACACACATATTTCAGGCTTGGCCTTATAGAATTCAGCATTTCCATGCTGGGGAAATAGGTTTTGCAGCTGTTTGAGCTAAGATTTTCAAGTTATTCACAAAATGAAAACCCATAATGTGTTTCAGGCGAGAAGCGCACTGTCTCGCCGAAATAAAGGCGATTTTCACCAAGTCCATAAAGACAGCTGTAACTTTTGATAGGAGACTCGGGACACACATATTTCAGGCTTGGCCTTATAGAATTCAGCATTTCCATGCTGGGGAAATAGGTTTTGCAGCTGTTTGAGCTAAGATTTTCAAGTTATTCACAAAATGAAAACCCATAATGTGTTTCAGAACTGTCCATTCAAATGCATGTAATGAGCGAGACACAACACACTGTCTGCATCGCGAAATAAGGCGATTTTCACCAAGTCCATAAAGACAGCTGTAACTTTTGATTGGAGACTCGGACACACATATTTCAGGCTTGGCCTTATAGAATTCAGCATTTCCATGCTGGGGAAATAGGTTTTGCAGCTGTTTGAGCTAAGATTTTCAAGTTATTCACAAAATGAAAACCCATAATGTGTTTCAGGCGAAACGCACTGTCTCTCGCGAAATAAGGCGATTTTCACCAAGTCCATAAAGACAGCTGTAACTTTTGATAGGAGACTCGGACACACATATTTCAGGCTTGGCCTTATAGAATTCAGCATTTCCATGCTGGGGAAATAGGTTTTGCAGCTGTTTGAGCTAAGATTTTCAAGTTATTCACAAAATGAAAACCCATAATGTGTTTCAGGCCAGAAACGCACTGTCTCGCCGAAATAAGGCGATTTTCACCAAGTCCATAAAGACAGCTGTAACTTTTGATAGGAGACTCGGACACACATATTTCAGGCTTGGCCTTATAGAATTCAGCATTTCCATGCTGGGGAAATAGGTTTTGCAGCTGTTTGAGCTAAGATTTTCAAGTTATTCACAAAATGAAAACCCATAATGTGTTTCAGGCAGAAACGCACTGTCTCGCCGAAATAAGGCGATTTTCACCAAGTCCATAAAGACAGCTGTAACTTTTGATAGGAGACTCGGACACACATTTTCAGGCTTGGCCTTATAGAATTCAGCATTTCCATGCTGGGGAAATAGGTTTTGCAGCTGTTTGAGCTAAGATTTTCAAGTTATTCACAAAATGAAAACCCATAATGTGTTTCAGGCAGAACGCACTGTCTCGCCGAAATAAGGCGATTTTCACCAAGTCCATAAAGACAGCTGTAACTTTTGATAGGAGACTCGGACACACATATTTCAGGCTTGGCCTTATAGAATTCAGCATTTCCATGCTGGGGAAATAGGTTTTGCAGCTGTTTGAGCTAAGATTTTCAAGTTATTCACAAAATGAAAACCCATAATGTGTTTCAGGCCAGAAACGCACTGTCTCGCCGAAATAAAGGCGATTTTCACCAAGTCCATAAAGACAGCTGTAACTTTTGATAGGAGACTCGGACACACATATTTCAGGCTTGGCCTTATAGAATTCAGCATTTCCATGCTGGGGAAATAGGTTTTGCAGCTGTTTGAGCTAAGATTTTCAAGTTATTCACAAAATGAAAACCCATAATGTGTTTCAGGCGAGAACTCCAAAATGCACTGTCTAGCGAAATAAAGGCGATTTTCACCAAGTCCATAAAGACAGCTGTAACTTTTGATAGGAGACTCGGACACACATATTTCAGGCTTGGCCTTATAGAATTCAGCATTTCCATGCTGGGGAAATAGGTTTTGCAGCTGTTTGAGCTAAGATTTTCAAGTTATTCACAAAATGAAAACCCATAATGTGTTTCAGGCGAGAACGCACTGTCTCGCCGAAATAAGGCGATTTTCACCAAGTCCATAAAGACAGCTGTAACTTTTGATAGGAGACTCGGGACACATATTTCAGGCTTGGCCTTATAGAATTCAAGCATTTCCATGCTGGGGAAATAGGTTTTGCAGCTGTTTGAGCTAAGATTTTCAAGTTATTCACAAAATGAAAACCCATAATGTGTTTCAGGCGAGAAACGCACTGTCTGCCGAAATAAAGCGATTTTCACCAAGTCCATAAAGACAGCTGTAACTTTTGATAGGAGACTCGGACACACATATTTCAGGCTTGGCCTTATAGAATTCAGCATTTCCATGCTGGGGAAATAGGTTTTGCAGCTGTTTGAGCTAAGATTTTCAAGTTATTCACAAAATGAAAACCCATAATGTGTTTCAGGCCAAAGCAACGCACTGTCTCGCCGAAATAAGGCGATTTTCACCAAGTCCATAAAGACAGCTGTAACTTTTGATAGGGAGACTCGGACACACATATTTCAGGCTTGGCCTTATAGAATTCAGCATTTCCATGCTGGGGAAATAGGTTTTGCAGCTGTTTGAGCTAAGATTTTCAAGTTATTCACAAAATGAAAACCCATAATGTGTTTCAGGCGAGAAACGCACTGTCTCTCCTGAAATAAGGCGATTTTCACCAAGTCCATAAAGACAGCTGTAACTTTTGATTGGAGACTCGGACACACATATTTCAGGCTTGGCCTTATAGAATTCAGCATTTCCATGCTGGGGAAATAGGTTTTGCAGCTGTTTGAGCTAAGATTTTCAAGTTATTCACAAAATGAAAACCCATAATGTGTTTCAGGCGAGAACGCACTGTCTCGCGCCGAAATAAGGCGATTTTCACCAAGTCCATAAAGACAGCTGTAACTTTTGATAGGAGACTCGGACACACATATTTCAGGCTTGGCCTTATAGAATTCAGCATTTCCATGCTGGGGAAATAGGTTTTGCAGCTGTTTGAGCTAAGATTTTCAAGTTATTCACAAAATGAAAACCCATAATGTGTTTCAGGCGAGAAACGCACTGTCTCGCCGAAATAAAGGCGATTTTCACCAAGTCCATAAAGACAGCTGTAACTTTTGATTGGAGACTCGGACACACATATTTCAGGCTTGGCCTTATAGAATTCAGCATTTCCATGCTGGGGAAATAGGTTTTGCAGCTGTTTGAGCTAAGATTTTCAAGTTATTCACAAAATGAAAACCCATAATGTGTTTCAGGCCAGAAAGCGCACTGTCTCGCGAAATAAGGCGATTTTCACCAAGTCCATAAAGACAGCTGTAACTTTTGATAGGAGACTCGGACACACATATTTCAGGCTTGGCCTTATAGAATTCAGCATTTCCATGCTGGGGAAATAGGTTTTGCAGCTGTTTGAGCTAAGATTTTCAAGTTATTCACAAAATGAAAACCCATAATGTGTTTCAGGCGTCCATAAAGAACTCCATTCAAATGCATGTAATAGCATTTCCATGCTGGGGAAATAGGTTTTGCAGCTGTTTGAGCTAAGAACACACTGTCTCGCTGTCTCTAAATAAGGCGATTTTCACCAAGTCCATAAAGACAGCTGTAACTTTTGATAGGAGACTCGGACACACATATTTCAGGCTTGGCCTTATAGAATTCAGCATTTCCATGCTGGGGAAATAGGTTTTGCAGCTGTTTGAGCTAAGATTTTCAAGTTATTCACAAAATGAAAACCCATAATGTGTTTCAGGCGAGAACTCCATTCAAATGCATGTATAGCGAGCAACACACTGTCTCGCCGAAATAAAGGCGATTTTCACCAAGTCCATAAAGACAGCTGTAACTTTTGATTGGAGACTCGGACACACATATTTCAGGCTTGGCCTTATAGAATTCAGCATTTCCATGCTGGGGAAATAGGTTTTGCAGCTGTTTGAGCTAAGATTTTCAAGTTATTCACAAAATGAAAACCCATAATGTGTTTCAGGCGAGAAACACACTGTCTCTCCGAAATAAGGCGATTTTCACCAAGTCCATAAAGACAGCTGTAACTTTTGATTGGAGACTCAGACACACATATTTCAGGCTTGGCCTTATAGAATTCAGCATTTCCATGCTGGGGAAATAGGTTTTGCAGCTGTTTGAGCTAAGATTTTCAAGTTATTCACAAAATGAAAACCCATAATGTGTTTCAGGCGAGAAACGCACTGTCTCGCCGAAATAAGGCGATTTTCACCAAGTCCATAAAGACAGCTGTAACCTTTGATAGGAGACTCGGACACACATATTTCAGGCTTGGCCTTATAGAATTCAGCATTTCCATGCTGGGGAAATAGGTTTTGCAGCTGTTTGAGCTAAGATTTTCAAGTTATTCACAAAATGAAAACCCATAATGTGTTTCAGGCGAGAACTCCATTCAAATGCATGTAATAGCGAGCAACACACTGTCTCGCACCGAAATAAGGCGATTTTCACCAAGTCCATAAAGACAGCTGTAACTTTTGATAGGAGACTCGGACACACATATTTCAGGCTTGGCCTTATAGAATTCAGCATTTCCATGCTGGGGAAATAGGTTTTGCAGCTGTTTGAGCTAAGATTTTCAAGTTATTCACAAAATGAAAACCCATAATGTGTTTCAGGCGAGAACTCCATTCAAATGCATGTAATAGCGAGCAACACACTGAAATAAGGCGATTTTCACCAAGTCCATAAAGACAGCTGTAACTTTTGATAGGAGACTCGGACACACATATTTCAGGCTTGGCCTTATAGAATTCAGCATTTCCATGCTGGGGAAATAGGTTTTGCAGCTGTTTGAGCTAAGATTTTCAAGTTATTCACAAAATGAAAACCCATAATGTGTTTCAGGCGAGAACGCACTGTCTCGCCGAAATAAGGCGATTTTCACCAAGTCCATAAAGACAGCTGTAACCTTTGATAGGAGACTCGGACACACATATTTCAGGCTTGGCCTTATAGAATTCAGCATTTCCATGCTGGGGAAATAGGTTTTGCAGCTGTTTGAGCTAAGATTTTCAAGTTATTCACAAAATGAAAACCCATAATGTGTTTCAGGCGAGAACGCACTGTCTCGCCGAAATAAGGCGATTTTCACCAAGTCCATAAAGACAGCTGTAACTTTTGATAGGAGACTCGGACACACATATTTCAGGCTTGGCCTTATAGAATTCAGCATTTCCATGCTGGGGAAATAGGTTTTGCAGCTGTTTGAGCTAAGATTTTCAAGTTATTCACAAAATGAAAACCCATAATGTGTTTCAGGCGAGAAACGCACTGTCTCTCGAAATAAGGCGATTTTCACCAAGTCCATAAAGACAGCTGTAACTTTTGATTGGAGACTCAGACACACATATTTCAGGCTTGGCCTTATAGAATTCAGCATTTCCATGCTGGGGAAATAGGTTTTGCAGCTGTTTGAGCTAAGATTTTCAAGTTATTCACAAAATGAAAACCCATAATGTGTTTCAGGCCAGAACGCACTGTCTCGCCGAAATAAGGCGATTTTCACCAAGTCCATAAAGACAGCTGTAACTTTTGATAGGAGACTCGGACACACATATTTCAGGCTTGGCCTTATAGAATTCAGCATTTCCATGCTGGGGAAATAGGTTTTGCAGCTGTTTGAGCTAAGATTTTCAAGTTATTCACAAAATGAAAACCCATAATGTGTTTCAGGCGAGAACTCCATTCAAATGCATGTAATAGCGAGCAACACACTGTCTCACGAAATAAGGCGATTTTCACCAAGTCCATAAAGACAGCTGTAACTTTTGATTGGAGACTCGGACACACATATTTCAGGCTTGGCCTTATAGAATTCAGCATTTCCATGCTGGGGAAATAGGTTTTGCAGCTGTTTGAGCTAAGATTTTCAAGTTATTCACAAAATGAAAACCCATAATGTGTTTCAGGCGAGAACTCCATTCAAATGCATGTAATAGCGAGCAACACACTGTCTCGCCGAAATAAGGCGATTTTCACCAAGTCCATAAAGACAGCTGTAACTTTTGATTGGAGACTCGGACACACATATTTCAGGCTTGGCCTTATAGAATTCAGCATTTCCATGCTGGGGAAATAGGTTTTGCAGCTGTTTGAGCTAAGATTTTCAAGTTATTCACAAAATGAAAACCCATAATGTGTTTCAGGCGAGAACTCCATTCAAATGCATGTAATAGCGAGCAACACACTGTCTCGCCGAAATAAGGCGATTTTCACCAAGTCCATAAAGACAGCTGTAACTTTTGATTGGAGACTCGGACACACATATTTCAGGCTTGGCCTTATAGAATTCAGCATTTCCATGCTGGGGAAATAGGTTTTGCAGCTGTTTGAGCTAAGATTTTCAAGTTATTCACAAAATGAAAACCCATAATGTGTTTCAGGCGAGAAACGCACTGTCTCTCGAAATAAGGCGATTTTCACCAAGTCCATAAAGACAGCTGTAACTTTTGATAGGAGACTCGGACACACATATTTCAGGCTTGGCCTTATAGAATTCAGCATTTCCATGCTGGGGAAATAGGTTTTGCAGCTGTTTGAGCTAAGATTTTCAAGTTATTCACAAAATGAAAACCCATAATGTGTTTCAGGCGAGAAACGCACTGTCTCTCGAAATAAGGCGATTTTCACCAAGTCCATAAAGACAGCTGTAACTTTTGATTGGAGACTCGGACACACATATTTCAGGCTTGGCCTTATAGAATTCAGCATTTCCATGCTGGGGAAATAGGTTTTGCAGCTGTTTGAGCTAAGATTTTCAAGTTATTCACAAAATGAAAACCCATAATGTGTTTCAGGCCAGAAACGCACTGTCTCGCCGAAATAAGGCGATTTTCACCAAGTCCATAAAGACAGCTGTAACTTTTGATAGGAGACTCGGACACACATATTTCAGGCTTGGTTTTATAGAATTCAGCATTTCCATGCTGGGGAAATAGGTTTTGCAGCTGTTTGAGCTAAGATTTTCAAGTTATTCACAAAATGAAAACCCATAATGTGTTTCAGGCGAGAACTCCATTCAAATGCATGTAATAGCGAGCAACACACTGTCTCGCCGAAATAAGGCGATTTTCACCAAGTCCATAAAGACAGCTGTAACTTTTGATAGGAGACTCGGACACACATATTTCAGGCTTGGCCTTATAGAATTCAGCATTTCCATGCTGGGGAAATAGGTTTTGCAGCTGTTTGAGCTAAGATTTTCAAGTTATTCACAAAATGAAAACCCATAATGTGTTTCAGGCGAGAACGCACTGTCTCGCCGAAATAAGGCGATTTTCACCAAGTCCATAAAGACAGCTGTAACTTTTGATAGGAGACTCGGACACACATATTTCAGGCTTGGCCTTATAGAATTCAGCATTTCCATGCTGGGGAAATAGGTTTTGCAGCTGTTTGAGCTAAGATTTTCAAGTTATTCACAAAATGAAAACCCATAATGTGTTTCAGGCGAAAACGCACTGTCTTGCCGAAATAAGGCGATTTTCACCAAGTCCATAAAGACAGCTGTAACTTTTGATAGGAGACTCGGACACACATATTTCAGGCTTGGCCTTATAGAATTCAGCATTTCCATGCTGGGGAAATAGGTTTTGCAGCTGTTTGAGCTAAGATTTTCAAGTTATTCACAAAATGAAAACCCATAATGTGTTTCAGGCCAGAACGCACTGTCTCGCGCCGAAATAAGGCGATTTTCACCAAGTCCATAAAGACAGCTGTAACTTTTGATAGGAGACTCGGACACACATATTTCAGGCTTGGCCTTATAGAATTCAGCATTTCCATGCTGGGGAAATAGGTTTTGCAGCTGTTTGAGCTAAGATTTTCAAGTTATTCACAAAATGAAAACCCATAATGTGTTTCAGGCGAGAAACGCACTGTCTCTCCGAAATAAGGCGATTTTCACCAAGTCCATAAAGACAGCTGTAACTTTTGATTGGAGACTCGGACACACATATTTCAGGCTTGGCCTTATAGAATTCAGCATTTCCATGCTGGGGAAATAGGTTTTGCAGCTGTTTGAGCTAAGATTTTCAAGTTATTCACAAAATGAAAACCCATAATGTGTTTCAGGCCAGAAACGCACTGTCTCGCCGAAATAAGGCGATTTTCACCAAGTCCATAAAGACAGCTGTAACTTTTGATAGGAGACTCGGACACACATATTTCAGGCTTGGCCTTATAGAATTCAGCATTTCCATGCTGGGGAAATAGGTTTTGCAGCTGTTTGAGCTAAGATTTTCAAGTTATTCACAAAATGAAAACCCATAATGTGTTTCAGGCGAGAACTCCATTCAAATGCATGTAATAGCGAGCAACACACTGTCTCGCCGAAATAAGGCGATTTTCACCAAGTCCATAAAGACAGCTGTAACTTTTGATAGGAGACTCGGACACACATATTTCAGGCTTGGCCTTATAGAATTCAGCATTTCCATGCTGGGGAAATAGGTTTTGCAGCTGTTTGAGCTAAGATTTTCAAGTTATTCACAAAATGAAAACCCATAATGTGTTTCAGGCGAGAAACGCACTGTCTTGCCGAAATAAGGCGATTTTCACCAAGTCCATAAAGACAGCTGTAACTTTTGATAGGAGACTCGGACACACATATTTCAGGCTTGGCCTTATAGAATTCAGCATTTCCATGCTGGGGAAATAGGTTTTGCAGCTGTTTGAGCTAAGATTTTCAAGTTATTCACAAAATGAAAACCCATAATGTGTTTCAGGCCAGAAACGCACTGTCTCGCCGAAATAAGGCGATTTTCACCAAGTCCATAAAGACAGCTGTAACTTTTGATAGGAGACTCGGACACACATATTTCAGGCTTGGCCTTATAGAATTCAGCATTTCCATGCTGGGGAAATAGGTTTTGCAGCTGTTTGAGCTAAGATTTTCAAGTTATTCACAAAATGAAAACCCATAATGTGTTTCAGGCGAGAACTCCATTCAAATGCATGTAATAGCGAGCAACACACTGTCTCGCCGAAATAAGGCGATTTTCACCAAGTCCATAAAGACAGCTGTAACTTTTGATTGGAGACTCGGACACACATATTTCAGGCTTGGCCTTATAGAATTCAGCATTTCCATGCTGGGGAAATAGGTTTTGCAGCTGTTTGAGCTAAGATTTTCAAGTTATTCACAAAATGAAAACCCATAATGTGTTTCAGGCGAGAAACGCACTGTCTCTCGAAATAAGGCGATTTTCACCAAGTCCATAAAGACAGCTGTAACTTTTGATAGGAGACTCGGACACACATATTTCAGGCTTGGCCTTATAGAATTCAGCATTTCCATGCTGGGGAAATAGGTTTTGCAGCTGTTTGAGCTAAGATTTTCAAGTTATTCACAAAATGAAAACCCATAATGTGTTTCAGGCGAGAAACGCACTGTCTCTCGAAATAAGGCGATTTTCACCAAGTCCATAAAGACAGCTGTAACTTTTGATTGGAGACTCGGACACACATATTTCAGGCTTGGCCTTATAGAATTCAGCATTTCCATGCTGGGGAAATAGGTTTTGCAGCTGTTTGAGCTAAGATTTTCAAGTTATTCACAAAATGAAAACCCATAATGTGTTTCAGGCCAGAAACGCACTGTCTCGCCGAAATAAGGCGATTTTCACCAAGTCCATAAAGACAGCTGTAACTTTTGATAGGAGACTCGGACACACATATTTCAGGCTTGGCCTTATAGAATTCAGCATTTCCATGCTGGGGAAATAGGTTTTGCAGCTGTTTGAGCTAAGATTTTCAAGTTATTCACAAAATGAAAACCCATAATGTGTTTCAGGCGAGAACTCCATTCAAATGCATGTAATAGCGAGCAACACACTGTCTCGCCGAAATAAGGCGATTTTCACCAAGTCCATAAAGACAGCTGTAACTTTTGATAGGAGACTCGGACACACATATTTCAGGCTTGGCCTTATAGAATTCAGCATTTCCATGCTGGGGAAATAGGTTTTGCAGCTGTTTGAGCTAAGATTTTCAAGTTATTCACAAAATGAAAACCCATAATGTGTTTCAGGCGAGAAACGCACTGTCTCGCCGA
Organism: Oreochromis aureus; assembly: GCF_013358895.1. Taxonomy (NCBI): domain Eukaryota; kingdom Metazoa; phylum Chordata; class Actinopteri; order Cichliformes; family Cichlidae; genus Oreochromis; species Oreochromis aureus. The sequence goes on from NW_024108902.1 coordinate 22,683, forward strand.
AATAAGGCGATTTTCACCAAGTCCATAAAGACAGCTGTAACTTTTGATAGGAGACTCGGACACACATATTTCAGGCTTGGCCTTATAGAATTCAGCATTTCCATGCTGGGGAAATAGGTTTTGCAGCTGTTTGAGCTAAGATTTTCAAGTTATTCACAAAATGAAAACCCATAATGTGTTTCAGGCGAGAAACGCACTGTCTTGCCGAAATAAGGCGATTTTCACCAAGTCCATAAAGACAGCTGTAACTTTTGATAGGAGACTCGGACACACATATTTCAGGCTTGGCCTTATAGAATTCAGCATTTCCATGCTGGGGAAATAGGTTTTGCAGCTGTTTGAGCTAAGATTTTCAAGTTATTCACAAAATGAAAACCCATAATGTGTTTCAGGCCAGAAACGCACTGTCTCGTCTCGCCGAAATAAGGCGATTTTCACCAAGTCCATAAAGACAGCTGTAACTTTTGATAGGAGACTCGGACACACATATTTCAGGCTTGGCCTTATAGAATTCAGCATTTCCATGCTGGGGAAATAGGTTTTGCAGCTGTTTGAGCTAAGATTTTCAAGTTATTCACAAAATGAAAACCCATAATGTGTTTCAGACGAGAAACGCACTGTCTCGCCGAAATAAGGCGATTTTCACCAAGTCCATAAAGACAGCTTCTCATAGTCAGGATTCCCCTCAAACAAACAGCCATAAAATCCTAACCGTAGGGGCTAAAACGGTCATTCTTAGACCGTTTTGTTCAGACGACATGGGGGAATCTTGAAATGATTACCATTTAAAATAAAAATATGAAATATTATAGATATATGACATTGATGATTGGCTGGCTGGGAAGCCATGAAGGCCCCAATATGCAAATTTGAATGTGCCAGCCCTCAGATATGATTGGCTGGCTGGGAAGCCATGAATGCCCCAATATGCAAATTTGAATGTGCCAGCCCTCAGATATGATTGGCTGGCTGGGAAGCCGTCCAGGTCCTGATATGTAAATTTGAATATTACAGTCCTCACAGATGACTGACTTCCTGGAGAGCTGGTAGAAATATATAGAAATACTATGATTACCCAGAAATACTGCATTTAGTAGAAATACTATGTTTTAGCACAAATACTATAAAATGGCAGAAATACTATAATTAAGCAGAAATACTATATTAAGTACAAATCCTATAAAATAGCAGAAATAGCATGATTTAGCACAAATGCTGTATTTAGTACAAATACTGAAAAGCTCACTGAGCCAAAGTGGCTTTCAGGTAATGGAAAGAGGTGTAAAAGCAGAAAATTTTACTGAAAACAGTTGAATAAGCTGAACTTTGTGCAGAACCGAGGTGAAAAATTGAAAATTCCGCTGAAAACAGGTGAAAAATCTGAAAATTCCACTGAAACCAGGTTAAAAAGCTGAAAATTCTGCTGAAAACAGACAAAGAAGCTGAAAATTCTGCTGAAAAGAGTTGAATCAGCAGAATTTCTGCAGAAAAGAGGCAAAGAAGCAGAACGTTGTGCTGAAAAGAGGTGAATCAGTAGAATTTTTGCTGAAAACAGGTTTCTGCTTAAAACAGCTAAAAATGCGAGATTTGTGCTGAAAACAGGTGAAATGTTGCCATGACCGGGATTCGAACGTGCACTACTGGTCTCAAGGTGGCTACTCATCTCACTGAGCCAAACTTGTTCTCACAAAAAACTGACAATTTTGCTAAATGAGCAGAAGCTGCTGAGCTTTGTGCTGAGAAGAAGTGAAAAGGCTGAAAAATTTGCAGAAAACAGGTGAATCAGCTGAATGTTCAGCAAAAAAGAGATAAGGAACCTGAAAATTGTGCTGAAAAGAGCAGAAGAGGCTGAAAATTGTGCTAAAAAGAGGTGAAAAAGCTGAAAAATTGTACTGAAAAGAGGAGAAAAAGCTGAAAAGTTGTACTGAAAAGAGGTGAATCAGCAGAATTTTCTGCTGAAAAGAGGTTAAGAAGCAGAACTTTGCGCTGAAAACAGTTGAATTTGCAGAATTTCTGCTGAAAAGAGGTAAAGAAGCTGGAATTTGTGCTGAAAAGTAGTGAAAAACTGAAAAATCTGCTAAAAAGAGGTGAAAAAGCTGAAATTTGCGTGGAAAAGAGTTAAAACAGTTGAAGTGTTAACTGAAGAAGATGTTGCCATAAGCGGGATTCGAACCCGGCCCTCCTGGTCTGAGAACGGCTACTCATCTCACTGAGCTAAAACATGGCTCAGCCCGGCAAGCAAAACTGGTGATCACACTGATAATGTGGTCCCTGTCAGCAAAAAGGGCCAAAAAATGGCATAAAAAGCTTAATATCTCAAAAAGTATAAAAGTTATCATCACCAAAAGATATAGCAGTCAAACGCAGAAATAGCAGAACAGTTTAGAGTTTGAACGGTGAAAATCGGCTGAAAACTGAGGGACTAGTTAAGCGGCAAAGAAACGGAGCAACTAGAATAATAAAGGATAAAGAATAAAGAGAAACAGGATCTCAATAGTGTGAATGCCTGTGAGGCATTCACACAATAAAGAATAAAGAGAAACAGGAACTCAATAGTGTGGAAGCCCTATTAGGGCATCCACACAATAAAGAACTAGAAAAATTTGCATTTCCTGTGAAAATGCTGTGTGGATGCCTTAACGCTGAAGCTGTCTGCTGAAAAGCTGAAAAAGATGAAAAGTTGCAAAAAGTATGGTGGAAAAAAAAAAAAAAAACATTGCCCTGAGCAGGCTTCGAACCTGGCCCTCCTGGTCTCAAGGCAGCTACTCATCTCACTGAGCTAAACTCACTCTCTCAAAAAAGAGGAGGAGAGACCGACAATTCTGCTAAAATGAGCAGAAGCTGCTGAGAACTGTGCTGAGAAGAGGTGAAAAGGCTGAAAATTTTGCAGAAAAGAGGTAAATCAGCAGAATTTCTGCAGAAAAGAGGCAGAACAAAAGAGAAAACTAAAAACAGGTTTTGCCATGACCGGGATTTGAACCTGGCCCTTCTGGTATCAAGGGAGCTGCTCATCTCACTGAACCAAACTCATTCTCACAAAAGCAAGAGATGGAGCAACTGACAATTTTGCTAAATGAGCAGAAGCTGCTGAGAACTGTGCTGAGAAGAAGTGAAAAGGCTGAAAATTTTGCAGAAAAGAGGTGAATCAGCAGAATTTCTGCAGAAAAGAGGTAAAGAAGCAATAAGTTGCGCTGAAAAGAGATGAATCAGCAGAATTTCTGCTCAAAAGAGTTCTTTTTCTGAAAACAGCTGAGATTTGTGGTGATAAGAGGTGAAAAGGCTGAACATTTTGCAGAAAAGAGGTGAATCAGCAGAATTTCTGCAGAAAAGAGGTAAAGAAGCAATAAGTTGCGCTGAAAAGAGATGAATCAGCAGAGTTTCTGCTGAAAAGAGTTTTGTTTTTCTGAAAACAGCCAAAAAGCTGGAATTTGTGCTGAAAAGGGTGAAAAAATGAAAATTTTGCCTACAGGGGTGAAGAAGCTAAAGTATACCAAATCAAAGTATTTGTGCCAAAACATAGTGTTTCTGCCATATTGTGGTACTACTACATTACAACATGAATACGGATTAAAGATGAAAGAAACTGGCAACAAATTCCTCCACTACAAACCAGTCTGATACCACTTCTTGCAGTGTTCACATTTACTAAGGCACTACCCAAAAGGCGTCACAAGAGGGCACTCCAACACAAGAGATGAGGTGAATGAGCAGAATTTCTGCTGAAAAGAGGCAGAAGGTTCTGTATGTAGAAAAAGAAACACTGTTGAACCATGTGTGAAATAAATAAAGAAATGAAATGAAAGAACAACCTGGTTCTGCTCAAATTCACCAATCAGAGGTACTGCCTCAGTCTGCTTCATCAGACTGTGTACTTGTTTCTGCCATGGAGCGTTAACAAGAATCTGAGGTCCATATTAGAAAAGCTGCTAAAATCATAAAACTTTGCAGAATGTAATAAATTAGCAATATAAAGGCGATTTGATAAAAATCTGTAACTTCCACAACAGTGATAGTGACGTTTTCTGAAAGCCAGCAAAAATACCTACGTTTTGATGTATAATTTGTGGGGGTTGAGTGGAAATTGAGCGAGTAGCAAGAAGTTGTTTAGACATGAAGAGAAAATTCAGAACGGACCAGCACTCACTCTGACTTAATTGCATAGCAACCATAGCAACGCATGTATTTTCTGAAAAATCACAATTTTGCAACTGAAAACTTAAAGAGAGATAAGATTAAAACGGTAGAAGATCTGAAAAAGCTGAATCAGACAGGAATAGCCCAATAATCTGAGAACATTTTAAAGTTTGAATGGAGTTTCTAGGTGAAAGTATGACAAAGTAGTTAAGTTTCAAAGACAAGCAAGTTTTAGCAGAATTGTGGAAGTTTTCCATTCATTTCAATGGGACAAATTAAAGGAAAAAAGTGTAATATTTTAAAAAGTATAACAGTAATAAACACCAAAAGCCATAGCCGGCATTAGCAGAAAGAGCAGAACAGTTTAGAGTTTGAACGGAGAAAATCGGCTGAAAACTGAGGGAGTAGATGAGTGCCAAAAAGTGTACGGAAGCAACTGGAATATAGTGGAATAAAGAATAAAGAGAAACAGGAACTCAATAGTGTGGAAGCCCTATTAGGGCATCCACACAACTAGAAAAATTTGCATTTCCTGCGAAAATGCTGTGTGGATGCCTTAACGCTAAAGCTGTCTGCTGAAAAGCTGAAAAAGCTGAAAAATTGCAAAAAGTTGTATGGTGGTGAAAAAAAAAAATGTTGTCCTGAGCAGGATTCGAAACTGGCCCTCCTGGTCTCAAGGCAGCTACTCATCTCACTGAACTAAACTCATTCTCTCAAAAAAGAGGAGGAGAGACCGACAATTCTGCTAAAATGAGCAGAAGCTGCTGAGAATTGTGCTGAGAAGAGGTGAAAAGGCTGAAAATTTTGCAGAAAAGAGGTAAATCAGCAGAATTTCTGCAGAAAAGAGGCAGAACAAAAGAGAAAACTGAAAACAGGTTTTGCCATGACCGGATTTGAACCTGGCCCTTCTGGTCTCAAGGCAGCTGCTCATCTCACTGAACCAAACTCATTCTCACAAAAACAAGAGATGGAGCAACTGACAATTTTGCTAAATGAGCAGAAGCTGCTGAGAACTGTGCTGAGACGAAGTGAAAAGGCTGAAAATTTTGCAGAAAAGAGGTGAATCAGCAGAATTTCTGCAGAAAAGAGGTAAAGAAGCAATAAGTTGCGCTGAAAAGAGATGAATCAGCAGAATTTCTGCTCAAAAGAGTTTTTTTTCTGAAAACAGCTGAGATTTGTGGTGATAAGAGGTGAAAAGGCTGAACATTTTGCAGAAAAGAGGTGAATCAGCAGAATTTCTGCAGAAAAGAGGTAAAGAAGCAATAAGTTGCGCTGAAAGAGATGAATCAGCAGAGTTTCTGCTGAAAAGAGTTTTGTTTTTCTGAAAACAGCCAAAAAGCTGGAATTTGTGCTGAAAAGGGGTGAAAAAAATGAAAATTTTGCCTACAGGGGTGAAGAATACAAAAGTATTTGTGCCAAAACATAGTGTTTCTGCCATATTGTGGTACTACTACATTACAACATGAATACAGATTAAAGATGAAAGAAACTGGCAACAAATTCCTCCACTACAAACCAGTCTGATACCACTTCTTTGCAGTGTTCATGTTTACTAAGGCACTACCCAAAAGGCACCACGAGAGGGCACTCCAACACAAGAGATGAGGTGAATGAGCAGAATTTCTGCTGAAAAGAGGCAGAAGGTTCTGTATGTAGAAAAGAAACACTGTTGAACCATGTGTGAAATAAATAAAGAAATGAAATGAAAGAACAACCTGGTTCTGCTCAAATTCACCAATCAGAGGTACTGCCTCAGTCTGCTTCATCAGACTGTGTACTTGTTTCTGCCATGGAGCGTTAACAAGAATCTGAGGTCCATATTAGAAAAGCTGCTAAAATCATAAAACTTTGCAGAATTGTAATAAATTAGCAATATAAATTACAGGTCTGTGATAGTGTATAAATTTGTAGTGAAAAAAAAAAACGTGGACCAAGGTGGGATTGAACCCACGACCTTTGAGCTGCAGAGCCGTGTCATTACTGATTGCGCCACCTGGAAAGGGGCGGCGGTCTGAAAGACAGATACTTGGGCAGTCAGAAAATAGATCGCGGTGAGAGGCGAAAAACGCCGCTTTTTTGGAGTTACAAAACGTCGTGTAACTCAAAAACTAGGAGGGCTAGCAGCATAATTCTTGTACTGGGTGAATCAGCGGACTTTGGTGTATTTTGACTGCGATTTTCATAGCTCGTTCTACCTCCGTCGCGGAGATATGACGAGAGAAGAAACGGCTTCATTTCCAGAGTTTGAAGACTGAGAGAAGGACAGATTTCCACCCCTCAAACAAACGTAATTCATTGCTCAACGGTAAGATAATTGTAAAAACTGCTTCCACTGTGAGTGTCAGCAGTGTCTGAAGATATATTGGCACAAGCCTCATGTCCTAACTTTGCTTTGTTAAAGAGATATGGCGATTTGAAAATGCCTCCCGTTTCAGAATTTCAGCTCTGAATTTCAAAACCTCCCCATAGACTTTGAATGGGGAGTTGTCAGACCATGTGTCACTTCAACGCAAATTGCGAAAAAACGGTAAATCTCACAATAAAGATAATGACATTGCCTGAAAGCCAGCAAAAATACCTACGTTTTGATGTATAATTTGTGGGGGTTGAGTGGAAATTGAGCGAGTAGCAAGAAGTTGTTTAGACATGAAGAGAAAATTCAGAACGGACCAGCACTCACTCTGACTTAATTGCATAGCAACCATAGCAACGCATGTATTTTCTGAAAAATCACAATTTTGCAACTGAAAACTTAAAGAGAGATAAGATTAAAACGGTAGAAGATCTGAAAAAGCTGAATCAGACAGGAATAGCCCAATAATCTGAGAACATTTTAAAGTTTGAATGGAGTTTCTAGGTGAAAGCATGAGGACGTAGTTAAGTTTCAAAGACAAGCAAGTTTTAGCAGAATTGTGGAAGTTTCCCATTCATTTCAATGGGACAAATTAAAGGAAAAAAGTGTAATATTTTAAAAAGTATAACAGTAATAAACACCAAAAGTCATAGCCGGCATTAGCAGAAAGAGCAGAACAGTTTAGAGTTTGAACGGAGAAAATCGGCTGAAAACTGAGGGAGTAGATAAGTGCCAAAAAGTGTACGGAAGCAACTGGAATATAGTGGAATAAAGAATAAAGAGAAACAGGAACTCAATAGTGTGGAAGCCCTATTAGGGCATCCACACAATAATAAAGAATAAAGAGAAACAGGAACTCAATAGTGTGGATGCCTCCAGCATCCACACAATAATAACTAGAAAAATTTGCATTTCCTGCGAAAATGCAGTGTGGATGCTGGAACGCTGAAGCTGTCAGCTGAAACTAGCTGAAAAAGCTGAAAAGTTGCAGAAATTGTAAAAACTTTGCAGAAGCAAAGGAACGTTGCTAAAATGTAGTAACTTAGCAGAACTGCAATATCTTAGAGGAAACATAATACTTGGCAGAAATACAATAGCATAGCAGAACTTAGCAGAAATATTGTAACTTACCAGAAACACGATAACTTCCCCAAAATACAAGAATTTAGGAGAAATAGTATAAGATAACAGAAAGAATATATTTAGCCAAACATTCTTAAACATTACAGAAATACTGTGATTTTGAAAAACAGTACAACATAGCAGAAATGCTGTGATTTACCAGAGACACTGTAATATACTATGAATATTGTAATTTTAAATAAATACTGTTTTAGCAAAAATACTCCAGTTTAGCATAAATATTATAACATAGCAGAAATACTACTCTATAGCAGAAATGATATATTTAGAAAGAAAAATATAATATAGTAGAAATACTATGATTTAGCAGAAATCCTACAATATAGCTCAATAACACTGATTTAGAACAGATACTATGATTGAGCAGAATAGTAATAACTTAAGTGAAAATATTGGAAAGGTAAAATGACAAGCTGAATAAAAAGGAACATGGTTAAGTTTGCTCAAAACTAATTTTTGTTCACATGTGAAAAAATAAAATAAAAATACATTTAGAAATACAAATAAGAACAGCCAACAGATACACACAAAATCAAATATGGATACACAAATGTACAGAGACAGAGACACACGGAGGGTCTATGCCAGTCAACCAGTCTGAATATATTATATTTTTTTCCAACAATGAGATGCTGCCCTAAAGAGGGTCTCTCTCTCTCTCTCTCTCATGCACACACACACACACACACACACACACACACACACACACACACACACACACACACAGGGAGAGAGAAGCATGTTTTCAGTCAAGCAGCCTGGGAGCTGCTAAATTTGAATCCACAGAGGCTGTGTACTTTTTCCCGCCAAAACAGGTGCACACACGCAGCACAGAGACAGGATTTTTGTAGTCTATTTCTCATAGTGAGGATTCCCCTCAAACAAATCACCATAATTTCCTAACTGTATTGGCCAGAACGGTCATTCTTACACCGTTTTGTTCAGAAGAGATGCACTGTAAAATGTAATTCTAGATGTTTGTTATTTCAACATATTATTCTATATCAGTTTGACGATAGATGACTGAAGTTGTTGTTATAACATAGAATTACAAGTTAAAAACGTCCCAATTACACCAAAAAAAGCTAACTTGAAAACTCATGTCCAGCTAAATCAGCAACTTATGTGAACTTGACAATGTGGGTAAGTTGAGCACAGCAGGATTCAAAACTGCCTCACGTGACTGCTACCGAGGTGCATCATGGGGAATTGGCGGTTAACGACATGCTCACTTTACTTGGACGTTTTCTAATCGTCTTCTTTGGAATATGCTTTCAAGGTGAGTAACATTGGTTATAACTATAAGGAAAGAGAGCTACAAAAGTTGGAACATGTTTTGAATCTATGGCATGATGTGTGTTTTCTCTTTACCGAAATGTTTGCTTTAGCTAATGTAGCTTTAGCGGACAACGTCCAGCTTGTATGTCATGACCAAACTTGAGCTAATAAACTGACATATGGCCTTTTTATGGGTTTAATGTGGCACTGACCAAATCACAAGTATTGTGCCGCTAGCTTTAAGGTTGTGCACTCAACCACTGTTGCGATATTAGCAAGCTAACTCAGCTAATTAATAAAGCTTATTTCATATTGTCTCTGTACTTGTAAATTTCTTTCAAGTTCACAGGCTGTTGTATTTTGGTGGAAGTTCATTTTGGCAATATTTCCAATAACTGACTGGGTTCAAAAAGAACTTTTGGCAGGACTCGGATGCTTGTTGTCATCTGTTTACCCCTATGTAATCACTTAAGTTGTTATGAACTGCTGCATGCTAAGCTGCAAGAGTGCACTGAGGACTGAGACAAAATATGGTCTACAAACCAGCATTATATTAGTTTTATCAGATAGTCCTCCAGTGTGTTTAGTTTTTGCTTTAATTCTATTGTGCAGTTATTTGTTACCCTGAAATGCTTTATGCTTAACAACAGCTCACTATTTTGACTTATTTTTGAACTCTTGTGATCAGTATGACTAGTTTGTGTGAGTTTCCATACTAAAAGAGCTGTAGTGATAAAATAATTGGCATCAGAGACACTGATTTTTGGCATGGTATACTGCAGAAGTTTTTTTTTAATGCATAATTTACCTTTTAATTAAACTGCATTCTCTGTATTGTAACAAAACTAACATTGTTTATATGTCAGAAAATTAGCAAACATGAATAAATGGCGAAAACAATATAATTATAACATATATTTTTATTTTACTTATTTTAGGTCTGTGAAGCCAAACTTGATGCTGGGGATTTATTTTTGTCAGTGGAGTCAAATGGTAAGTTACAATTTGTGCATTTTGTCATACTGGAAACACCACAGATTATATTGTAACTTAATAGCTCTGTAGAACAAATGATATAAAGATTGTAGTGTCAGGGTACTTCTTAAGAAGTAATATGGCACTATTGATGATCACATGCAGGTGGCATAAACTAAATATTCAGACCTGTTACCAACAAGTGATTCATTAACAAAAGCAATGGAGCAGACTGTTTAGGTTCTTGTGGTTGTAATAACATCCATAACTGCAAGTTTGTCATTAATTTATTTTCACAGGTCTAGATGATCACATCTGTCTTTGTCATTTAAATGAGGTGGACTTGCAAACTTTGCACTCTTTTGGGTAAATTGCTGTCCACTACATATACACAGAATGTGCACAGTATTTCAGATCTAAAAGGGAGTATGTAATGGACTTGCTGGCTTTAATGTAAAAAGCCTGTTGTGTAACTTTAATGAGGCAGTTGGACTAAAACAGTATTGCTCATCAAGGTAAACATCTGAGGAATAAGGAAATTGTTACTTGTCCTTTTACTCAGTGTTCTTTTAATCGCACGTTTACTAAAGTTTTACATCACATAAGTCATTTTCACAATCATTCTACTTTAAAAGATTTCAAGACAGAGCTTATTGTTCTCTGAACTTCCTTGTTTGCTGAACGGCAGGTAAAGTGCATCTTTTGTTTGTTTGCTTTTGTGTGTTTGTGTTTTCTCTAATGGGCCTCAGATGACTGTTTGCTTAAATTTGGGTCTCAAAGAATCTTTTTTTATTCTGCCTGTACTCTCCACCCCTCTTCTTCTATTGCTCAGGTTGAAGCAGAATTTGCCCGTCTTACATCTGTTGACCTGAAAGGGTTCCTTTTGCTGTGCTTGACCATTATGGAGAGGTTCGTGGAGCTGTACAAAATCAAAGCGGCATAGGAGGGCTAACTAGGCTCATAAAATGCTTCGGAGATGATGTAAGTGTTCAACTGCGAAATGTTCTCCTTTGTTTAAGTTTTAGGTTATCCAGTTCAACTGATGAACTCATTGAAAGAAAGCTGATAAGTAAAGTCTGTCATCATATTTCACAACTGGACATTTAGTGTGGTAACTTTTACAGAATCTGTGTATATTGGTGGTAGGTTGGATATCATATTCTACTTGAATGTCCTGATAAGCCTGATTCAAAATCTCCAATGATAATCATATATTGATGGAATTATGTATCAAAAAGCTGTGAATTTGGAGCTGTCTACATGCTTCATAAACACTGTTTAAAAAGTGTTTTTGTTTTCTTTTGACTTCTTTGACCAGAGCCCTACACAAAGGAAGAGGACAGAGGACCTCATTTTCTAAGGGAAGAGCCCTCACACACTTTCAAGACTGTGAAGGTTAGCATTGTTTCTTTTAGTAAATTTAATAATGACAGCACCACAGTGGATTTTAAATGAAACATGTGGCATCTATGAAACAACAGATGCCACATGATAACATGTGTACTTTTTCCTCACCAAATGTATTATTACAAGATCTTTGACACTGGATTTGGTCTGGGTTTCAGAGAAACTAACTGGCAAGCTAGCATTGATATTATTAGTGTCTTGTGTTTATTCATGTCTTCACCAGGGTCTTTGACATTTCGCTGCTGTACTGTTCACTTCAGCTTTACGTTTGATTTCTCACATTGTATATTGTAATGGCAGAGATATTAGGATATTTAAGGGGCTGCAGTGGCTGCTACAGCTGTGGGGGCAATACTTTGGTGAAATGTCCTGGACCCTGGAAAAGAGACTGTGTAGACTGGGTAAGCAATTAAAGGTTACTGGCCGAGAGTCATTGGGCAGCTGGGTAAAGGTGGATGTTGATATTCAGTGCCAATTATGCAACCTGTTCAGCCACGTCTATATGCTCTTTTTCATGCTGTTAATATAGGGGAAAAATAAACTTTAATCAATAAACTGATTAAAGAAGCATTGTCTATGGAGCCACAATCTGATCCTGTAGTGTAGCTGCAGTTTGCACATTTCATGTATTCTCAGCCAGATTTGGTTTAGAGCACAGCCAATATTTAGCATAACTAGATTTAAATTCACACACTGGTGATGGCAAGCTACATTGTAGCCACAGCCGCCCTGGGGCGCACTGACAGAGGCGAGGCTGCCAGACATTGGCACCACCGGGCCCTCTGGCCACCACCAGTAGGCAACAGGTGAAGTGTCTTGCCCAAGGACACAACGACTGAAACTGTCGGAGCCGGGCTCGAACCGGCAACCTTCCAATTATAAGACGAACTGTCAACTCTTGAGTCACGATTCAGTCATCCACCCATGTGTGTGAATGACTGAATGTGTAAAGCACTTTGGAGTCCTTAGGGGACTAGTAAAGCGCTATACAAATACAGGCCATTTACCATTTAAATTGAAAATTTTGTTTGAATTCTGCAATTGAAGACATGCTCAGTTATTTATGAACATGGTCTTTGTTTAAAGCAAGAAATGGATTTGTAACATGGGGTGCATATCTCATTCTGAAAAAACTTTAACAACTAATAAGTGTTACCCAAAGCCAATCACCATCATCCAAAGCATCAGTATGGCTCTTCTTTGGAAAGACATGAATTCTTAAGCACAAGGGATATTGTGTAATTGTAATTGTGTAATTTTTTTTTTTTTTTTTTGTCTTTGAACCCTTTTATAGCCGACAGGTATTGAAGACACGTTTTCTAAGAGGATGAAAGTTGGCATTGCGATGGTGAAAGAAGAAGACATCATCGATGTGTTGGTTGTCCTTGAGGCGGCAGTAATCCTGTCTAATCTGAGGGATGTCTCAAGTGCCATTTCCATGCTGATGGGCCTTCTTTTTGCCCTCAACATAGACTATCCAAAGGAACTTAAGGACATCTTTGAAGTCATTCAGAACATCCTAATGAACATTGGTGGAAGGCAGTGCATCTCACTAGTGCATGGTCTAAGAAACAGACTCTTGCAGAAAGCCATGCAGAACTGTAATTGTATGTTCCTTAGTGTTAAGGACAGTTTTTATTTTACTGTTTGTTTTTTTATTCTTGCAAGTTCTCATTCTCACTTTTGTATGTCACTAAATGACTACACTTTACATTCCAGATTAGACAATTACTCATTTGTTCATGGTTTAAGAAACTTATGTGAACAACAATATAATGCTGGACTTTGCAGATGCTTATCTCATGCAAGTCAGTAGTTTTTCCTTTGTTTTGCAATTGAGCAGACTCAAACTGATGTTTCTGAAATATCCATATTATCAAATGTTTCAGAAGCATGCACTCATTTTCAGAGATATTGGTTCTGTGGAATTTGTTGCAATTGTAAACGAAGACAAATACAAGAGTTTGATGTCTTACTTGTTATAAACTGATCTTTACTGTCACTTATCAAAGGTTTTGTACTATTTTAATATTTCAAGTTTTATGCTAACAGGTGTGACTGAGCACAATGAAGTTTAAAAATTTTGTAAATGTAAAGAATAACTTTTCTAAAATAGCAAGTGTCCCGTTGATACATTACATTAATGCAGACTTTATGTTGTTACTTCACAAGAATCACTACTGCTCCTAGAGTATTGGTCAGAATTTAATCTTCACCCAAACTGGGCTCAAGACCAAGTTCAAATTTATTGTTTCACAGGAGCAGCCTTTGAGTTTTGATGGATTGTGAGCCTGATGAGCTACGTCACTGATTTTTCTGTTTCTCAGATGACTAAGATGGCACAATAAATGGTGAATGTTGGGTGCTCATGAGTAATTGTCTTGTCATGTTCTTAAAACAAACTTTCTGTATGAAATGATCAGATAGACTTTAATGGAATCTGTGGGTTTTTTTTTTTTTCTGTAAACAACAGAAAATTAATTTAAAGGAATGTAGGTATTTAAACCTGAGCTCTAAGATGAACCTAACAGGTAGTTTTGCTGAAATGGATGTTAGAAAGCTAAAAACAAAACAAAACTTAAGATGTTTAATACACATTTTCTTTACATCCAGTCAATCAACTCTGATAATTAAAATGAAAATGATTTACAAGTTCACTCAGCTACCTTAAGGAGCTCAGTTAATTAATAAACTTAAATCAACTTAGCCAACAGATTATGTTAGTTAAGCTAAAATAGATTCCTAAGTTAAAAGAACTACTAAAGTATTTGAATTAACTAAAAAACCCAAGTCAACTGAACTAGGACAAGAGTTTAAACAATAGATTATTTTAATTTAGCTGAAAGGGTTTTCCCAAGTAAAAATGACAATTAAAGGAGTTGAACTGACTAACAAATCTCAGTCAACTAAACTAAGATGAAAGTTTAGACAACATGTGATTTTTCATTAAGATAACAATTGGTTGTGTTATAAGAACAAACTCTATTTCTTGACTTAACTTAAAATTTTAAGGCAGCCCTTTACCTCATATTTTTAAGTTGAAACAACAAGTTATATTTTACAGTGTGGGGGAATTGTCAAGTGTTGACAATTTATCATTAAAATATGAATTTTTACAGATATATGACATCGATGACTTGTTGGCTTAGAAGCCACGAAGGCCCCAATATGCAAATTTGAATGCCTCAGCCCACATATATGATTGGCTGGCTGAGAAGCCGTCCAGACCCTGATTTGTAAATTTGAATGTCTCATCCCTCAGATATGATTGGCTGGCTGGAAAGCCGTGCAGGCCCTGATATGTAAATTTGAATGCCTCAGTCCTCACAGAGGATTGGCTGCCTGGGGACCTGGGAGAAATATATAGAAATACTATGATTAAGCATAAATACTACATTTAGCAGAAATACTATATTAAGCACAAATCCTACAAAAAGCAGAAATACTATATTAAGCAATATAAATATCCTATAAAAATCCTATAAAAAGCAAAAATACTGTACTATGATTTGGTAGAAAAACTATAATTAATCAGAAATACTATATTTAGCACAAATCTTATAAAACAGCAGAAATGCTATGATTTAGCACAATAGTAATAACTTAAACAGAAAAATTGGAAAAGCAAAATGGACAGCTGAAAAAATGCTGAACATGCTGAGGGTCCCTCAAATATACTTGTTAAATGAAAAAAATCGGCAAAAAAAAAATATATATAACAGCCACACAATCATAAATATGGACACATATGGAAACACACATGCACAGAGAGAGACACACACAAGATCCAATTCAGTCAACCAGTCTAAATATATTGAATTTGAATCTTACAATGAGATCATCCCATAAAAGGCTCTCTCTCTCTCTCTCTCTCTCTCTCTCTCTCTCTCTGTCACACACACACACACACACACACACACACATACACAAGATCCAATTCAGTCAACCAGTCTAAATATATTGAATTTGAATCTTACAATGAGATCATCCCATAAAAAGGCGCGCTCTCTCTCTCTCTCTCTCTCTCTGTCACACAAACACACACACACACACACACACACATACAAGATCCAATTCAATCAACCAGTCTAAATATATTGAATTTGAATCTTACAATGAGATCATCCCATAAAAGGCTCTCTCTCTCTCTCTCTCTCTCCCTCTCTCACACACACACACACACACACACACACACACACACACACAGGATCCAATTCAGTCAACCAGTCTAAATATACTGAATTTGAATCTTACAACGAGATCATCCCATAAAAAGGCTCTCTCTCTCTCTCTCTCTCTCTCCTCTCTCTGTCACACACACACACACACACACACACACACACACACACATACAAGATCCAATTCAGTCAACCAGTCTAAATATATTGAATTTGAATCTTACAATGAGATCATCCCATAAAAGGCTCTCTCTCTCTCTCTCTCTCTCTCTCTCTCTCTCACACACACACACACACACACACACACACACACACACACACACACAAGATCCAATTCAGTCAACCAGTCTAAATATATTGAATTTGAATCTTACAATGAGATCATCCCATAAAAAGGCTTTCTCTCTCTCTCTCTCTCTCTCTCTGTCACACACACACACACACACACAAGATCCAATTCAGTCAACCAGTCTAAATATATTGAATTTGAATCTTACAATGAGAACATCCCATAAAAAGGCTCTCTCTCTCTCTCTCTCTCTCTCTGTCACACAAACACAAACACACACACACACACACACAAGATCCAATTCAGTCAACCAGTCTAAATATATTGAATTTGAATCTTACAATGAGATCATCCCATAAAAAGGCTCTCTCTCTCTCTCTCTCTCTCTCTCTCTCTCTCTCACACACACACACACACACACACACACACACACACACACAAGATCCAATTCAGTCAACCAGTCTAAATATATTGAATTTGAATCTTCCAATGAGATCATCCCATAAAAAGGCTCTCTCTCTCTCTCTCTCCCTCTCTCTGTCACACACACACACACACACACACACAGGGAGAGAGAAGTAAGTTTCTAGCTCAGTCAAGCAGCCTGGGAGCTGCTGAATTTGAATCCACCAATCAGAGAGCCTGTGCACTTTTTCCCGCCAAAACAGGTGCACGCAGCACAGAGAGAGACAGGATTTTTGCAGTCTATTTCTCATAATAACGACTCCCCTCAAACAAATGACCATAATTTCCTAACCGTAGGGGCTAGAACGGTCATTCTTACACCGTTTTGTTCAGAGGAGATGGGGGAATCTTCAAGTGTTGACAATTTATCATTAAAATATGAATTATTAAAGATATTTGACTTCTAATGCACCATAACTGACTAGAGCAAAGCAAAAACTGCCTTGACTTGCCCTCAAACAAAGCTTTCTAACTCTAAATCTATTTGGAGTATCAATATAATTTTTTCACCGTAAGAAACAGCAGGCTTTGGTGAACAATCTTGGAAATTTTCAGTTCTCTGTTGAAATCCTTTAAAAAGATATGACGAGAGAAAAAAGTGGTTCATTTCCAGAGTTTGAAATCTGAAGAAATCTGAGCGAAGGACGAATTTCCTACCCTCAAACAAGTGTAACTCATCTGAGAACGGTAATAGGTGAGAAAAAAATTCTTGAATTGTGAGCGTCAGGAGTGTCTGAAGATATCCTGGGACAAGCCTCATGTTTTAACTTCGCTTCGTTAAGGAGATATGACGATTCGAATATGAAAAAGCTGAATCATCCATGAATAGCCCAATAATTTGTGAACATTTTAAAGTTTAAATGGAGTTTCTATGTGAAAGTATGAAAAAGTAGTTAAGTTTCAAAAACGAGCAAGTTTTAGCAGAATTGCAGAAGTTTCCCATTCATTTCAATGGGACAAATTAAAGGAAAAAAAGCTTAATATTTTAAAAAGTATAATAGCAAAAATACCAAAAGTCATTGCCGGAAAGAGCAAAAATAGCAGAATAGTTTAAAATTTGAACGGTGAAAATAGCACAAAAATTGTGGAAGTAGATCCACGGCGAAAAACGTACGGAAGCAACTAGAAGAATAAAGTATAAAGAATAAAGAATAAAGAGAAACAGGAACTCAATAGTGTGGATGCCTCCAGCATCCAAACAATAAAGTATAAAGAATAAAGAGAAACAGGAACTCAATAGTGTGGATGCTTAAAGCATCCACACAATAATAAAGAATAAAGAGAAACAGGAAAACAATTGTGTGGAAGCCCTTTAGGGCATCCACACAATAAAGAGAAACAGGAAAACAATTGTGTGGAAGCCCTTTAGGGCATCCACACAACTAGAAAAATTTGCATTTCCTGCGAAAATGCTGTGTGGATGCCTTAACGCTGAAGCTGTCTGCTGAAAAGCTGAAAAAGATGAAAAGTTGCAAAAAGTTGTATGGTGGTGAAAAAAAAAAAATGCCGCCCTGAGCAGGATTCGAACCTGGCCCTCCTGGTCTCAAGGCGGCTATTCACTTCACTGAGCCAAAGTCATTCTGACAAATAATAGGTGGAGAGACTGACAATTTTGCTGAAATGAGCAGAAGCTGCTGAGAATTGTGCTGAGAAGAAGTGAAAAGGCTGAAAATTTTGCAGAAAAGAGGTGAATCAGCAGAATTTCTGCAGAAAAGAGGTAAAGAAGCAATAAGTTGCGCTGAAAAGAGATGAATCAGCAGAATTTCTGCTCAAAGGCGGCTATTCATTTCCCTGAGCCAAAGTCATTCTTACAAAGAAGAGGTGGAGAGACAGACAATTCTGCTGAAATGAGCAGAAGCTGCTGACAATTGTGCTGATAAGAGGTGAAAAGGCTGAAAATTTTGCAGAAAAGAGATGAATCAGCAGAGTTTCTGCTCAAAAGAGTTGTCTTTTTTCTGAATACAGCCAAAAAAGCTGGAATTTGTGCTGAAAAGGGGTGAAAAAAATGAAAATTTTGCTGAAAAGGGGTGAAGAAGCTGAAGAAGCTAAAGTATACTAAATCAAAGT
This sequence comes from Oreochromis aureus, assembly GCF_013358895.1. Classification (NCBI taxonomy): domain Eukaryota; kingdom Metazoa; phylum Chordata; class Actinopteri; order Cichliformes; family Cichlidae; genus Oreochromis; species Oreochromis aureus. The sequence goes on from NW_024108902.1 coordinate 40,972, forward strand.
ATTTGTGCCAAAACATAGTGTTTCTGCCATATTGTGGTACTACTACATTACAACATGAATATGGATTAAAGATGAAAGAAACTGGCAACAAATTCCTCCACTACAAACCAGTCTGATACCACTTCTTTGCAGTGTTCACGTTTACTAAGGCACTACCCAAAAGGCGCCACAAAGAAGACCGGCAAAGAGAGCCAGTGCCTGGAAAACAGGGAGATGAGCAGTCAGAATTAGATCGCGGTGAGAGGCGTAAAGCGCCGTTTTCTGGAGTTACAAAATGTCGTGTAACTCAAAAACTAGGTGGGATAGAAGCACAATTCCTTTACTGGGTGAATCAGCAGAATTTCATGAACTTTGACTGCGATAGCTCTTTGTACCTCCGTCGCGGAGATATGATGAGAGAAGAAACGGCTTCATTTTAAGAGTTTGAAAACAAACGTAATTTATGGCTCAACAGTAAGATGACAGTAAAAACTGCTCCAACCGTGAGTGTCAGCAGTGTCTGAAGATGAATTGGCACAAGCCTCTTGTCTTAACTTTGCTTTATTAAAATTATTGTGGCATGCAGATGAATCTTGCAAAGAAGCTCACAGGGAGAGATTGAGCCTGTATTTCCACCCCAAGCTGGTAGGGGGAGTTTTTTATTGAACGTACTTGCTTGTGTCACAATGTGCTTCAAGGGTCAATAACAGCATAACAGAACTCACTTATGGTACTGCATTCTTCCTATAAAACAATAACTGTCAGTGACTTTGTACCGTAGTATAAACACAACATTCAAGACAACAGTTAAAAGTAACGTAACCATAAACAATGAAACAAGAACATCTCAAATGCAGCACATGTCCCAAGGCATGATGGGAGAGAACTAGCTGTTCCCCAACACGCCACATTATTTATGATTTATGATTTGGCAGAAACACTGGGACTTGGTATAAATACTATGACTTACATGAAATACTTTGACTTAGCAGAAATTCTGTAATCTAGCAAAAAGCACTTCAGCATAGCAGAAATTCTATGATTGAGCAGAATTACTAGGATTTAGCACAAACACTATGATTTGTCTAAAAAAAAAAACCCTTTATTTTGCAGTTATATTGTGATTTGGCAGAAATACTATGCTTTGGAACAAATACCAAGATTTGGCAGAAATACTATGAGCAGTAATAATATAACATAGCAGAAATACTGTTATTTTGTGGAAATACTATGCTATGGCACAAATACCATGATTTGGCCAAAATACTATGATTTAGCAGAAATACTAAGATGTAGTAGAAGTACTTTGATTTAACAGAAATACTATTATGGAGGAGTAATACTTTAACATGGGAGAAATATTGATACAGACAAACAAACATACACATACACAGAGCCTAAAGGGAACAGTGGCTGTTAAGAGTCTGGGCTTGGTATATCTAGGTCAGTTAAATTAGCTGCACCTGCTGTAATCAGCCCTTACACACACAGACACAGAGAGAGGTATAAGTTTTCTGCAGTGTATTTCTTACATTCACATTCAGGATTCCCCTCGAACCTCCTGGTCTCAAGGCAGCTACTCATCTCACTGAGCCAAACTCATTCTCACAAAAAGAGGTAGATAGACTGACAATTGTGCTGAAATTATCAGAAGCTGCTGAGAACTGTGCTGATAAGAGGCAAAAAGGATGAAAATTTTGCAGAAAAGAGGTGAATCAGCAGAATTTCTGCAGAAAAGAGGCAAAGAAGCAGAACCTTGCGCTGAAAAGAGGTGAATCAGCAGAGTTTCTGCTGAAAAGAGGTTTTTTCTGAAAACCGCCAAAAAGCTGGAATTTGTGCTGAAAAGGGGTGAAAAAATGAAAATTTTGCTGAAAAGGGGTGAAGAAGCTAAAGTATACCAAATCAAAGTATTTGTGCCAAAACATAGTATTTCTGCCATATTGTGGTATTTGCGCCACAAAAGTTACTACATTACAACATGAATACGGATTAAAGATGAAAGAAACTGGCAACAAATTCCTCCACTACAAACCAGTCTGATACCACTTCTTTGCAGTGTTTACTAAGGCACTACCCAAAAGGCGCCACAAGAGGGCACTCCAACACAAGAGATGACCTATGTACACTGATGCACTTAGTAACAGTCAGCCTCCTACTTAGCCACTACGTAATACAGCGATATTACAGTGTACAAATTCACATAAATTTGCAGGGGAACAAACAAAGCAGGAACAAGCCCAAAACAATCAAATAACTGTGCTGCCATAGCTATCGCTAACTAGCACATTTATCGCTAAAGGTAACTAAAACCAATACACACAAGTAGCAGGGTAAACATCTTAAGCATGGAACATTAACTCACGTTTATGTGACACACACCATCCCCAACAAATACAGGATGGGCTATTTGCTCCCCTCCCAGCAGCTCTCTCCTCAATCGTTAGCACAGGAACAAGGAAGACCATCTAGCTCAGAAGTCCCATGAATTCCCTCACTGCTCAGAGGCTGCTGGGTAATGTAGCTCACACTAACACAGGTTTTTCTACAAGCACAAATACTATAACATAGCAGAAATACTGGGATTTTGTTGAAATACTATGCTTTAGGACAAATACTATGATTTGGCAGAAATACTATGTTTTGGTACAAATGCTGTGCTTAGGCACAAAATATTATGATTTGGCAGACACGATGATTTAGCAGAGATAATATGATTTGGCAGAAATACTAAACTTTGGCACAAATACTATAATTGAGTGCAAGTACTTTAAGATAACAGAAATGCTATGATTTAGCAGAAATAAAATGTTTTTGCAGAAACACTGTAATTTCACTCAAATACTTTGAAATAGCCATAATACTATGATTTGGGAGAACATAACAGAAATTCTATGACTTAGTAGTAATACTATAACATAACAGAAATATTAATTGGGCACAAATACTATAATTTGGCACAAGTACCATGTTTTGGCAAAATCCCATAATTTGGCACAAATACTATGATTTGGCAGACACTATGATTTAGCAGAGATAATATCATTTGGCAGAAATACTAAACTTTGGCACAAATACTATAATTGAGTACTTTAAGATGAGAGAAATACTATGATTTTGCAGAAATACAATGTTTTTGCAGAAACACTGTAATTTCACTCAAATACTATGAAATAGCAGTAATACTATGATTTGGCAGAAATACTATGTTTCAGTACAAATACTATGACAAAGCAGAAATACTATGACTTAGAAGTAATACTATAACAAAAGGATTCCTCAAAATACTATGAAATTGCAGTAATTCTATGATTTGGCAGAAATACTGTACTTCATTACAAATACAATGCTTTGGTACAAATACTATATTTTGATTTAAATACTATGATTTGGCACGAGTAGTATGATTTAGTACAAATACTACGAATTGGCAGAAATACTGTGACCTAGTAGTAATACTATAACATAACAGATATACTATGATTTTGCAGACAGTCTATGTTTTTGCACAACTAGCACAATATGGCAGAAATACTATGATTTGGCACAAATACTATGATTTAGTACAAATACTCTTATTGGCACAAATACTATGTTTCAGTACAAATACTACGATTTGGCAATAATACTGGGTTTTAGCACAACTACTGAGATTTGGGTGAAATACTATGATTTAGAAGAAATACTATGACTTCGTACAAATACAATGTTTTGGTTCAAATAATATGATTTCCAAAAAATACTATGATTTGGTACAAGTACCATGATTTAGTACAAATACTACGATTTCGCTCAAATACTATGAAATTGCAGTAATACTATGATTTTGAAGGAATACCATGATTTGGTAGAAATACTATGCCTTAGTAGTAATACTATAACATAGCAGATACACTGTGATTTTGTAGACATAGTATGTTTTTTCAGAAATACTACGATTTCGCTCAAATACTATGAAATTGCAGTAATACTATGATTTTGAAGGAATACTATGATTTGGTAGAAATACTATGCCTTAGTAGTAATACTATAACATAACAGATATACTGTGATTTTGTAGACATAGTATGTTTTTGCACTACTCATTTGTAGTGAAAAAAATAAAGAATTGTAATAAATTAGCAATATAAATTACAGGTCTGTGATAGTGTATAAATTTGTAGTGAAAAAAAAAAATTTTGAACAAGGTGGGATTGAACCCACGACCTTTGAGCTGCAGACCCGTGTCATTACCAATTGCACCACCTGGAAAGGGGGCAGGTGGCTGGAAAAAAGATTGATGAGCAGTCAGAAATACATCGCGGTGAGAGGCGAAAGACGCCGTTTTTTGGAGTTACAAAACGTTGTGTAACTCAAAAACTAGGTAGGATAGAAGCATAATTCTTTTACTGGGTGAATCAGCGGACTTTGGTGTACTTTGACTGCGATTTCCATATCTCTTTGTACCTCCGTTGTGGAGATATGACGAGAGACGAAACGGCTTCATTTTCAGAGTTTGAAAACTGACAGGAGGACACATGAATCGGCACAAGCCTCTTGTCTTAACTTTGCTTTGTTAAAATTATTTATGATTTATGATTTGGCAGAAACACTGGGACTTGGTATAAATACTATGATTGACATGAAATACTTTGACTTAGCAGAAATTCTATGATTGAGCAGAATTACTAGGATTTAGCACAAACACTATGATTTGGCTCAAAAACCTTTATTTTTCAGTTATATTATGATTTGGAAGAAATACTATGCTTTGGAAGAATTACCAAGATTTGGCAGAAATACTATGAGCAGTAATAATATAACATAGCAGAAATACTGTTATTTTGTGGAAATACTATACTTTGGCACAAATACCATGATTTGGCAAAAATACTATGATTTAGCAGAAATACTATTATGGAGGAGTAATACTTTAACATGGGAGAAATATTGATACAGACACACAAACATACACATACACAGAGCCTAAAGGGAACAGGGGCTGTTAAGAGTCTGGGCTTGGTATATCTAGGTCAGCTAAATTAGCTGCACCTGCTGTAATCAGCACTTACACACACAGACACAGAGAGAGGTATAAGTTTTCTGCAGTGTATTTCTCACATTCAGGATTCCCCTCGAACAAATGGCCATAATTTCCTAACCGTAGGGGGCTAGAATGCTCATTCTGACACCGTTTTTTCAAGAAGGAATGGGGAATCTGCAGGTCTTCTTAATTCAGAGATAAAATATAAATTATTGAAGATATATGACTTGTAATACACTGTAACTGAGTAGAGGCGAAGCAAAACTGCCTTGACTTGCCCTCAAACAACGTGTTGTAACTTGAGGGGTCTGAAAAATGCTTTTGCCATGATGTAATCTGTAATTTCCACAAAGTATGCTGATCAGTGTAATTTTCAATGATTGAACTGTAGTAGAGACGAGCAAACATATTGGTAGATCTGAGAAGAAGAGAACTTTTGTTATGAAAATGATTTTAATCTTTTACACATGATTGCATTTGAGCTTATTAAAGAGCTGTGGCTCCTGGTCAAGTGAAGGTCAGAAACTCTTGGCAGGCGTTAAGGATCAGCCAATACACGGTGAGGAGGACAGGAGCTCTGAAAGGAATGGCAACACACCTGCTTACATGCCATACGCCTGGAGTGATTTTTTATCTTTTATTACTTATATCCTTTAGAGTTAAGATTTAAGTTTTTATCATTTACACCTTATATCCTTTGGAGTAAGTTTTAAGTTTCAGTTATGTTCAGTTTGAGTAAGTTTCCTTCATGGTTTGAGTGTGACATTTAGCCTAGAAATTACACAGAGTTCAGCTGTGTATGTGCACAGGCCTTATGTCTGGCTAAGACGAGAGGTGTGAGGTGAGCTGGCGTGCAGACGAGGTCATGACACATACATAGCCTACACAGCAGGCACCCACATACACACACACACTCACACACACACATACACACCATAATAGATCTATTTTGGTAGGTAAGAAGTGAAGATGTGTTTTTGCTGCAATTGCAAATTGTGCCGGCAGATTGTCAGATGCTTACAGGAAGTACACCTGATCTACGGGAAGATAAGGAGGCGTACATGGGGCGACACCGGGATGGAGATGAGACGTACTGCTCTCTAAAACTATGTTAAAGTTAGCAGGAACATTTTGTGGTTTAGACTGACGTAAGCTGTATTTTGTCTGTTTTTGCAAAAGAGGGGGGCTTTGTTATTGTACCCATATAAAACCTTTGTCTAATCATTGTGAGTTCAGTTCGATTGCTGACTTTGCCCAGCTTCGGACTCCACGCGTGTTATCAATAAATCTTTGCTTTGATCACATCTTCTGGACCAGAGTTGTTATTTGCTTGTGAGCCCTCCGTACTCCTTTTCTCCAACTTTTGAACCTTAACAAACTCTAAATCTATATGGAGCATCAAAATCATTCTTTCACCGTAAGAAACAGCAGGCTTTGGTGAACAGTCATGGAAAGTTTCAGGTCTCTCTGGAAATCCATCAAAAAGATATGATGAGAGAAAAAAGTGCCTCATTTCCAGAGTTTGAAATCTGAAGAGATCTGAGCAAGAGACAAATTTCCTATCCTCAAACAAGTGTAATTCATGGCCAAACGGTAATAGGTGAGGAAAATACTCTTGAATTGTGAGCATAAGGAGAGTCTGAAGATATATTGGCACAAGCGTCATGTCTCAACTTTGTTTCGTTAAGGAGATATGACGATTCGAAAATGCCTCTCATTAGAAAAATTCAGCGGTGATTTTGAACAAGCTCTCCATTGACTTTCTATGGAGAGTTTTCAGACTTTGTGTCGCTCTGAGGAGATTTGCAAAATATCTGTAAATCCCACAACAATGATAGTGACATTTTCTGAAAGCCAGCAAAAATACCTACGTTTTGATGTATAATTTGTGGGGGTTGAGTGGAAATTGAGCGAGTAGTAAGAAGTTGTTCAGACATGAAGAGAAAATTCCGAACAGACCAGCCCTCACTCTGAATTAATTGCATAGCAACCATAGCAACGCATGTATTTTCTGAAAAATCACAATTTTGCAACTGAAAACTTAAAGAGGCATAAAATTAAAACGGTAGAAGATCTGAAAAAGCTGAATCAGACAGGAATAGCCCAATAATCTGAGAACATTTTAAAGTTTGAATGGAGTTTCTAGGTGAAAGTATAAGGAAGTAGTTAAGTTTCAAAAACAAGCAAGTTTTAGCAGAATTGTGGAAGTTTCCCATTCATTTCAATGGGACAAATTAAAGGAAAAAAGCTTAATATTTTAAAAAGTATAAGAGCAGAAAATAGCAAAAGTCATAGCAGGAATTAGCAAAAATAGCAGAATAGTTTAAAATTTGAACGGTGAAAATCGGCTGAAAATTGTGGAAGTAGTTAACGGACGAAAAACGTACGGAAGCAACTTGAAGAATAACTAGAAAAATTTGCATTTCCTGCGAAAATGCTGTGTGGATGCCTTAATGCTGAAGCTGTCTGCTCAAAAACTGAAAAAGATGAAAAGTTGCAAAAAGTTGTATGGTGGTGGAAAAAAAAAAAATACTGCCCTGAGCAGGATTTGAACCTGGCCCTCCAGGTCTCAAAGCAGCCACTCATCTCACTGAGCTAAACTCACTCTGACAAAGAAGAGGTGGAGAGACGGACCATTCTGGTGAAATGAGCAGAAGCTGCTGAGAATTGTGCTGATAAGAGGAGAAAAGGCTGAAAATTTTGCAGAAAAGAGGTGAATCAGCAGAATTTCTGCTGAAAAGAGGTAAAGAAGCAGAAAGTTGCGCTGAAAAGAGATGAATCAGCAGAATTTCTGCTCAAAAGAGTTTTTTCTGAAAACAGCTGAGACTTGTGCTAATAAGAGGTGAAAAGGCTGAAAATTTTGCAGAAGAGGTGAATAAGTAGAATTTGGCCTTAAAAGAGGTGAAAGTTCTGCTCAAAAGAGTTCAATCAGCAGAATTTCTGCTGAAAAGAGTTCTGCAGAACTCTTTTTAGAATTCTGCTGAAAAGAGGTTTTTGCTGAAAACAGCAGAAAAAGCTGGGATTTGTGCTGAAAAGTGGTGAAAAAACTGAAAATTTTGCTGAAAAGGGGTGAAAAAGCTGAAATTGAGTTAAAAAAGTTTAACTGTTAACTGAAAGAAATGTTGCCATAAGCGGGATTTGAACCCCGGCCTTCCACTCTGAGAACGGATGCTCATCTCACTGAGCCAAACTCACTCTGACAAAGAAGAGGTGGAGAGACGGACAACTCTGCTGAAATGAGCAGAAGCTGCTGAGAATTGTGCTGATAAGAGGAGAAAAGGCTGAAAATTTTGCAGAAAAGAGGTGAATCAGCAGAATTTCTGCTGAAAAGAGGTAAAGAAGCAGAAAGTTGCGCTGAAAAGACATGAATCAGCAGAATTTTTTGCTCAAAAGTGTTTTTTCTAAAAACTGCTGAGATTTGTGCTAATAAGAGATGAAAAGGCTGAAAATTTTGCAGAAGAGGTGAATAAGCAGAATTTGGCCTTAAAAGAGGTGAAAATTTTGCTGAAAAGAGTTCAATCAGCAGAATTTGTGCTGAAAAGAGTTCTGCAGAACTCTTTTAGAATTCTGCTGAAAAGAGGTTTTTGCTGAAAACAGCAGAAAAAGCTGGGATTTGTGCTGAAAAGTGGTGAAAAAACTGAAAATTTTGCTGAAAGGGGTGAAAAAGCTGAAATTGAGTTAAAAAGTTTAACTGTTAACTGAAAGAAATGTTGCCATAAGCGGATTTGAACCCGGCCTCCCAGTCTGAGAACGGCTGCTCATCTCACTGAGCTAAAACACAGCGCAACCGGGCAAGGAAAACTAGTGACCAGACTGATAATGTGGCAGAAATGGGCAAAAATATTGCATAAAAAATCAATATCTCGAAAAGTATAGAACTTATGATTACCAAAAGATATAGCGCACATTAGCAGAAAGAGCAGAATTTTTTAAAGTTTGAATGGAGAAAATCGGCTGAAAACTGAGGGAGTAGTTAAGCGCCAAAAAACGTACGGAAGCAACAAGAATAAAGTAGAATAAAGAATAAAGAGAAACAGGAACTCAATAGTGTGGAAGCCCTTTGAGGGCATCCACACAATAAGAAGAATAATAAATCTGACGAATAGTAATATGTGATAGCCAGCCGGCTATCAGCAACACGTAAGAGAACTGTTGCTAAATAAACTACACTGTTGCTAAATAAACTACACCTAAACTCGGTTTATATCTGACCCAAATAGAGTGCAGGTCATAACTTCTTACCTGAAATTCAGTTCACCTCACGCTCCTGCCTTCGCTTTCCCTGATCCACGATTGACCTCCGCGTTAGCAAACACCGGTCGATCGGCGGTAGCCTCACCGCCTTGTATGTCTCGTTCGCGGCATGTCCTTTCTGTCACACACCGGTGGATAGCTGCCCTCTGTTGTAGCTCCACCACCAAACAACTCAGTTATTTTTTCCACATCGACCAGCATCATCGGCCCATATAAACGAAAAATAAGTCCAGCTAAGACACAGACCCTTGCCGAGCGATCGGGCGATTAAACAAATTTTAGCCACCTCACTATCAGCCAAGCCTGGGTGGTTTTTCACGAAGGGGCGCTAGCTAGCTAGCTAGCTAGCCGGCTATCAGCAACACTTAAGAGAATTGTCGCTAATATGGGATGTCTTGATAAAACGAGCAGATATTTGAAGTTTACACACCTACATTCTCGCCTGAAAATATCTTAAAAGTGTATTTTGTGACCTACAAACACGAATAAAAGACATATAAAACGAAGTGGTGTCCGCCATTGTTTGACTCGGTAGAGGCATGCTATGAATTGTGGGATATGTAGTTTTCACCAAGCATGGCACTCTTTAGGCCGTACTACTCCCGGTATACCACTAGAGAGAGCCAACACACCACAAATGAAGTCTGTTTCTATGGTGCCAAAAGCAGAATCTTTCTCAGGAGCCTAGAAATTGGCCTAAATTTGCACTAAAATCTAAATATTTCAAAAACTATAAAAGTTATAAACACCAAAAGTCACACCATACTAGCCCAACTCCAGCCGCACAAAATGATGTAACATATGTACCCCTATTGTCAAAACTGTTTGGCAGAGGAGCGCGGGAAAATTTTCACTAAAATATTAATATTTAAAAAACTATAATAGTCATAAACACCAAAAGTCATAGCACACCATTCCAGATCCAGCCGCACAAAATGAGGTAACATATATGAAGCTTTTCTCAAAACTGCGGGGCGTGATACGTGCCGAAATTTAGGCGGAAGATGGAGAATAATAATAATAATAACTAGAAAAATTTGCATTTCCTGCGAAAATGCAGTGTGGATGCTTTAAAGCTGAAGCTGTCTGCTGAAAATAGTTGAAAATAGCTGAAGAAGCTGAAGAAATCAAAGTCAGTGTTTAAAAAGTTGTTGAAATTTAATAACGTTGCAGAACAACATCAAGTAAACAAAAATGTAATAACTTAGAAGAAATGCAATAACTTAGAAGAAACATCACAATTCAGCAGAAATGTTGTAGTTTACCAGAAGCTACAACTTAGCAGAAATGTAATAATTTAGAATAACATAACATAACATAACATAACAAACAAAAGTAGTGTAACCTAGCAAAAATAATATAATTTAGTAGAAAATTAAAAACTTAGCAGAAATATTACAAGTTATCAGAACTGCTATAATTTTGCAGAAATGTAATAATTAGGCAAAACTGTCAACAGATAACAGCTGAAAAGGCTGAAGTAACCTCAAAGTTACTTTTTAACTGTTAAAAATTACCAGAAACACTAGAAAAGGAAGAAAATCAGCCAGCAGATAAACTGATGTGGAACAAAACCAAGGTAAAATTGCAGAGTTTACACAGCTGGTGAAATCTAAAATGGCAAAAACCCAAAACCAAAAAAGAAAACCCACACAAACAACATTTAGGTAATAAATGCACAAGAATGCGGTCAGAGATATAAACACCCAAAAATAATGTTATTGAAATGCCAAAGAGTGGAAGAAAGTTTAGAAAGTAGAAAACCAGTAGTAGAAAAGTAGAACATTCAAATACTTTTAGAAACATATGATACAAAATATTTATTCAGTTGTTTCCAATGATTACAATAATGGCAAACAGAAATAAAAATCCCATTTGGGATAAACAGAAAAATATTAATAGAAAATGCAAATCAAATGAATCTAACATCTATACAAACAATTGAAGCATCTGTTGGAATTGTGAACATATCCTTGTTTGCCATGTTTATGTTTATGGCCCTAAGATGCGCAGACACATGATAGGCTATTAACTGCAAAATATACACATATGCGCATATACGCAAGTGAGAGACAAAAATATATCCTCTGATTTGCTGGAGTTTTGTGTAAATACCATTTGGCAAGGATAAACAACATGTTCCAATGCCACATTAAAAATTTTCATAAGCTTCATTTTTTCAATTAGTTTACAGTTTCCTGATTTTATGATAAATGTGGTACCAATCTACAAAATACTGTCGAAATGAAGTCCACATTGTGATATATTTGAGGTGTAGAGAGTCACACAGCTGAACAATCGATGTGCATATTTAAAGAAACAGGGATCAAATAAAGAACATTATTGTGGAATAAATTACAGTGAAAATAATCACTGCTTTATGTTATAGAGTGACTTATGATGAGGTATTAATTGGGTTAACTTTACCTTTAACAGCTTTTCTCATAGTGCTGTGACCAGGATGAAATCCATCATAAAGTAACTGTAAACAGTAGAACCATTAGCATGAATGTTATGGTTCTACTCTGATCAAAACTCAAGTCAGCTGTGTGACCTGATATAAAATGATAAAGAGGAACACATATAAATGGATGTGACCTTTATGAACTTTTCAAAATGACTTTATATGTCTGACCCATTATCTATATATATTAGAGCAGATGTGGAAAACCACTGTTAGACCTACTCTATACTAATGTAGTTACTGACACCCCATACTGAGGCAGGATTCATACAAACACACATTATTTATTCTCTTAAACATTTTCTTTTTCACATTTTGAGATTGTGTAATTTCTATAAAGAATATGTGTAATGGTTCAATAGATATAGTTATTTAAATGTCCATAATAATCACATGATCATTTTTGTACATCCTACAATTCAAGATTTAGAGCTGTGTGTTTGTATGAATTCAGCTTGCTATACTTATAGACTTAGATATATTAATCCACTATTTACCCAAACAATGTAACTTGTTTGGGTAAATAAATTGGGTTTGTCCTACAAAATAATTATTCAACAACAAAAAAAAAACACAAAAACATCTAGACATTAATCCAGAGTTCAGTTTCATATGTCTGATATTGTTTGTTAAATCTGGTGACACAAACACAGTCAAAAATTCATTGCTAGCGTGACATGTGGTCCTTTTTGTCTTTGACCAATGATATGCTGGTTACTTGGACCAGTTTAGTATTTCCTGTCACAGAGGAATGTTAAATCCAAAAGACAAAACTGAAAAAATATGTTAATTGCAAACATGTTTTGCTTAGTCAAATGATTGAAATCACTTGGAAACTGTCACCTTAAAACCTCATTGTAAATATCATCACAAACAGATGTTTTCCACACAGTTAACAAAGCTCCACCACATCTGATAACTGCATATAAATGTAAAAAGAAAAATAAAATAAAAAATAAAACAATTAACACAAGGGAAGACTTTTGATTTAATAACTAAGCTTAAAATAAGTGTTACCTTTGAATATTTGTGGAAAAATCTGATGCTACCCCAAGAATACAAAGCCACACTGGAAACGATAACAGGCTTGCAGCCCTCTGTCTTCCTGGAGTGAGGTGCCTGATCAGTAGCAGTGAGTTGACAGAAGTCGGTGTCTGTAAGGGTGGCCAAGCACTGATACTCTGTCCACTTGCGTAGAGTCTAAGAAGCTGGAATGCAGGCACACTGTACGAGCTTGTTCTAAAAAATACAGAAAAAGGAACATTTTATTTGTGTTAACTAGAAATAAGTTATAAAATGAACAATGTTGAAATACCTTATAGGTGCTGCAGGCCACATAACCAGAATCCAGAGCAATCTCACACTCACATGATGGTGAGGAAAGACATGAGCTCTGCAATGAGGTTTGAATGTTTCAGTTGGGACAGTGAAGAACTCAGAAGACAGCAATACCTGCACAGAGAGACAGAGTAGAAAAAGCATAGATTTGTAATCCATAATGTGAATTAAAACTCAAAAGTGTTAACAAGTATAATCATTTGAGTGTGTAATTCTTTATGCAATAAACAGGATTTAAATTAATTAAATGAATTAAAAGCACTGACATTTTTTAATCAAAGATAAAGAATCATACCTCTCTCTGCTCTGAGGATCACTGAGCATCTCTGACAGGAAATACAGTTTCCTCAGTATGAGTCATCATTGATGGTCTCAGAGGTGTGTAGTGTGGCAGCATGGTGATGGTCTCCAGATCAGGCAGGAGGTCAGGTGATGGGTGTGTCATCTTCTCCACTGAAGACACACTGGTATGGCAGTTCATAACACAGCAGTCTCCTTGTGGCATGTAGTTATCTGTGCAGTCCAGCACTGATGGATCAGGTTTGGCTCAGCAGTTCATGAAGATGGTGTTAAGATGTTGTTGTTTCAGCTGAGGATGGTGAAGTTCGAAGGTTTTCCCACAAAGGAGACAGGACTGTGTGTGCCCTGTCTGAAAAAATACATCTACAAAACATAAAGTGCTTTTAACACCACCAACCCACCCTCCCCACCCACCCATCTCAGCCCCCAAGTGTCTATGTAATGCTGGTATGGGGTGTCAGTTACTAAATCTAATTAGTGCGTCAGAAAGCGGGGCTACACCTAAAGCCCCCGCTTTCTGATGTCTTTGTTAATTAGCAGCTTTTTCCAGCTGCTCAGAGAATTCTGACTTGGCCTTTATCCACCCAAACCCAAACCCACCCGGATAAAGGCCAAGTCAGAAAATGGATGCAGAAACTTTCCATGTACTTCTAAATCAGTTTTTATACATATTCTGTAAGCTATAAAATGTTTTCTCTACATAATGAATCATTATAGACATCTCTGGTAGCCTAAAGATAGTTTAAAACTTTTAACATTTTTACCTGTAAAACATGATAAGCAAAACCTCATTCATCCCAAAAACATTTGATTCTACAAAATTTACTATAATCAAGAAAATATAATTGTCTGTTATTATTCATGTGACCCATAATAAATACCTGCATTTATCTGGGATTTATTTACTATTTCCTATTTGAAAGCCCTTTGAGGGGAAGCTCTCGTTTGTTGAGCTACATACGTCACAGTAAAAAAGTATCAAAAAGGAGATGACAATTAACATCCATGAAAAAATGCATTAGTAGATTTAGTCATTTAAAACATGAGAATAAAAATAAATTATGTCCGTTTAATACTTTTGCAGCATATTTCAGATCTGAGCTGCATGATAACAGAAAGCAGATCTCCGGCTCTGCATGAAGTACAGCCATGATTTGGTGAAATGATTAATAACATTGCAATAAGAAAGGGTCTTCTTACAGACAGAGTAGGGAAGACAATATGAAGAAATATAATTATTCAATGAAAAATCTTTTCATGCTCTACAAAAATAAACTCTGTAACAAACATGATCTGTAATTGTTTCAAAACTCACCAGACGACTTCATGATTGGCTGGAGGACAGGACACAAAACACAGGGTTGTGGTAACTGTAATATGTTCTCAGGACACCTGAATAGAGACTTTTCTGTGGCTGAGAAACAAAAATGAGGTCAAGCAGGGTGTTCTTGTCTGTAGTGGCAGAAGTGATCAGCTGTGAATACCCTCTCGACTGAAACTGCTCCAGAATCTGTTTCCTTCCACTCTGTAACTGGTTCTCATTAAAATCTCCACACACAATTATTGGGTGACAGTCCATTATTTCAAGTGAATCTAAAAGACTTACCAGGTTTTGCATGAATGGTGTCAAACTGTAGTCAGGAGGTCTGTACACAACCGCAATGAGCGCAGGGAATGGAGCCTGAACCTTTAACACTAAGAACTCAAGATCAGTGACATTATGCAGATACTGTTTTACCTGAACCTGAAAATGATTCCTCAAATACACAACAACTCCACCACCACTTCTGCTGGCCATGTGAGGAAAGTTTGTGTAGGACACATGTCTGTTGCGTTTGAACATGGTGTAGCCGTCCAAATGAAGACTGTCTGCAACAAAGGAGCCTTTGAGGTGAGACTCTGTGAGACACAAAACATCTGCTAAACACATTTCATGATGACTCTTGATGTCACTGATGTGAGATGGCAAACCCTCCGTATTGTGATGGATCAGTGTAAGAGTGTCAGGTCTGCTGGCTGTTTCTCTGACCTGAAGAAGAGGCATCATTTCTTCAACATTGGCTTGTCTCATGGTTTGGAGCGCTGCAGTTACCTCGGGATTGGCATAAATCTTGTTCTCATCCAAGTCCTGCAAATAGAGTCCACTGAGAGACGTCACCCTGCTGAGAGCAACATAAGCCATACCTGGTTCAAAAATGTTCCTCATTGAAACTACAGCTGTCTGTGTTGTAAGACCCTGAGTTTTGTGAATTGTGCAGGCGAATGCGAGCTTTACAGGAAACTGTCTGCGTGCCGCTCCTTTAAACTTCAGACTCTCCTCTGCTCTCTCAATGTAAACCAGATCATCAGATGCTGCATTAGCACTGCGGTTGTGTCTCATAGGCTGCCGGTTGTCCATTCTGAGCCCCAGTTTAATTATTTGTCCATCATTTTCAGATCTCACCACCTTTATCAGTATACCAAAAGCACCATTGACTAAACCGTTTAGTGTGTCCAAGTTTCTGGTCAGCATCACTCGGGCTCCTTCAGCAACATTCAGGGTGTCGGGTAAATCATTTTGCCCACCTGTAAATGGTTTGTTGTCTCTTCGTGCCATTCTGCCTGTACGTTTATCCTTCTGGAAATCGTCTGCATTGATGATTATAATGTTTGAATGAAGCTTCTTGAGCGTATCTGTGTTGTGGGATTCAACATTCTTGTTGGTGGCATAAATGTGTAAGACCTCAGTTGGACATTCTTCTGGTGCAGTCACAGCCTGTGACAACAAATCTCTGTCGCACTGAGAAAGCTCATCTGTCTTTTCTTTGATTCTAATCCTGTTCAGCATCTCTGCAAAGGCCACATCATCTTTCTGACGCATGATCTCTGTTAGAGTGATCATCTGAAAATGTTCCTGCCATAGGTCAATCTGTTCTGGATCATAAACACAGAGAGGCTTAGACTGTCGCACTGGTGGCAGCTGGTAAAAATCTCCAACAGCTAAAACTGACATTCCACCAAAAGGTCTCTGAGTGCCTTTGATTTGTTTCAGTCTTGCATCCACATAAGCAAAAAGGGGTTTTGAAACCATTGAAATCTCATCAATAACAATAATTTCAGCATTCATAAGCTCAGATCTGACTTCATCCAGTTGGTTACCAAGTCCTTGAATGGGTGGTTTCAGACTCCTGGGTAGTTTGAGTAGGGAATGTAATGTAGAGCCATTGATAGAAAAAGCTGCTGTCCCGGTAAATGACGTCAGTAAAACAGTTGGATTTGATATGTCAGCTTCTTCTGCATTAGCAGGAGTCTGCTCAGGATCTTTGATGCTTCAGAGTGAATACATTTAATCAGATGTGACTTTCCAGTTCCTGCACCACCGTTGATATAGAAGAAAAATGGATCTGGGTTCAAACCACAAACGCGCTGAATACACCAGTCTCTTATAGCATAGAACACGCAGGCCTGCTTCTGGTTCAGATTCTGATACATTACACGCACCACGGCTGGATCGACTGCAGGTTGTTCTCTGATGGCTTTGATCTCTGTTACAGCATCAGACTGACGACTGTAGTCGGGGACATTCTCCTGTTCGTTCTCATCATCAGAATGTCTCTCAGGAAGATTCTCATCACATTGCAACCTCACAACTTCAGATTCAGGAGCAAGATTACACCATTCATCGATCACAACATCCCTATTCTGTTCAAACTCTTCCAGTGCACTCTCAATATCCTCAGAGTTCTTCTCATACTTGTCTTTATTTCTCTTCACAACCCTTTTCACAGACTCACTGTGGTCTGAACATGGAAGTCGTACAAAACCCGAGTTGTAGAAGGACTGATAGGTTTGGAACCCTCGTGGTTTCAGTTCCTGCTCTGATCTGTGTGGAAGGTAAAGTCTCAACAGTCGTCCATAATATTGCTCAGGATCGTTTTCCTGTGAACAGTGGTAATACCTGATTATAGCTGGTTTATCATTCTTTCGCTTTAGTACAAATCCAAGCTGGTTAAGAAGAGGAAGCACATCTTTTCCTTCATTTGGACCACTCACCAACCGGCACAAGGCAGCAAAATCAGCCAGTGACATTTCCTCATATTCTGGTGTCTCAGGTCTTGATTTGTATTTATCACTCAAACTTGTCATCCAAATATTACAACTGTCATGTGTTGTGGATTCCAGGTAGCTCATCGGGCGACTCATTTTTACTGGGTTATCATCTGTTGGTACAAATACAACACTGCGGGAACATTTTTTCATTTTTAGGCCACAGACTCGAGTCACACACTCCTGTGCGCTGATTTCTCTCTTTTTGAGTAAGCCTGCATCACAGCTCTCATTTCATCACATTCATTGACCGTGTTCTTATCAGAGTTGTCAATAACTGTCTTCAGGTATTCAGAGAGGCCAGATTCTTTCTTCGTTATATATTTACAGAGGTATTCTATACATGAATAGGCATTCAATATTAACGAGACATCTAAATTAGAGTTCCAGGCTTCAAGCAGGTGTGGGTTGTAATTGTTGATCCAACAGTCCTTTGGGTCACGTTTCAGAATAAGAGCTGTTTTCTTGTTTATGTCTTGGAGGCATTGCTCATACTCATTCATTGTCAAGTTGCATCGTGACAGAATCTGCTCTATGGTGAGAGAAGCAGCTTCAGGTTCCTTCAGCAGGGTCAACAAAGGTCTGAGTTTGGCTTTTGCAGCTTCAGTGTCTGAATCCTCATCCTGTCTCACAATCATTGTTCTTGTGGCTGGTGGTTTTGGAAACCCAAATCTACAACCAGAGTTTACACTCTTAAAGCATGTTTTTGTGTGGTTTTGCTGTGCTTTTGTAGTTCAGCGACTTTTTGTGCAGTTCAGGTTGTTTTTCTGGATCAGGGAGTTGAGCTGAGATGTATCTGTCCACAAAGTCACAGACAGTTTGGTCATCATCCACATCTACTACTACCTTTTCTCGAATCCACAGCAACATGTGTATATGCGGACTACCTCTGTGCTGGAACTCAACTCTGTAAAAGTAATCAATGATTTCACCAAGGGGCTGTGCAGGAGAAAAAAGCAAATCTCTGAACAAAGCCTCAACACGCTTATCAAACATTCGCATGGTGGTTACTGGATTTGATCTTAGAATTTCACACTTTTCTGACCAGTCCAGGGCTTCAAAATCAACCTCTTCACCTTGTTGTCTCTTTATAGCTTGAATCACTTCAGGCCATCTCATCTCAGCAGCAGAGAAAGTGACAAAGAACTGAGGTGTTCCTATTTGACGGACCATACTGAATAGATCTTTGGTGGTTTTCTGCCAGTAAGCTGGAGTTCCTCTGAGTGGCTGCATAAATCTGATTGCATCTTTATTTCTTACCAGCTTCTCTACTTCTGTCTTACTTTGTAACATTCCTGATGTGATTTTGCGTCCATCTTTGGTCATAGTTTTACCTTTCCTTAGCTGTATTGTCATGCTGGAATTAGCCAGGTGTATTTCAGTGACAAACTGTGAGAAAAACAGGTAATTTGTGTCTTTAGCAAATCTTGCATCAATGTTGAAAAGCCTTGACTTGAAGTAAGCACTTGGTGTGAGTTTAAGACATCTCTTTTCATCCAGTGTATTCTGACCAGTAGGAAACTGCACAGGAAATGCCATGGCTTCCAAATGAGGAGTTCTGAAGAAGCTAACAGGATTGTTTCTTTCTGCAGGCGCCACACAATATGTGTTATCACTGAAACAGAGAATCTCTTCTGAAATGTCTACAGGCTGCAGACAACTTTCTAGAGCAAAACCTCCATTGTTCAAATCACTTTCTGGTTCCTCTGGATTGATTTCCTCTGGTTGTTCATCACAGGATTGCATATTAATATCTTGTTCACTTTCAGACTCACTTTCGCACAAAAGGGCATCTTTTCATAGTTGTCAATTTCCATTAAATCTGCTTCATTATAATCATCACTTGCCATGCTGGCTTCATCACTGCTGTCATCATCAGGTAACGTTGGATCACAAAGCAATGCATCATCTCTGATAACAATATCTGTGTACTGTGGATGAATCTGTTTCAGTTTACGCAGGGCTTGGATCAGTTTAGACCAGGTGACAGTCTCTGGAACAGCTGATGGCCTTTGTAGCACAGTCAGTCGTCTTTTCAGCTTGATCCTCATTATCTGCGATTGGTTTCTGGGCCTCGGTAAACAGTCAACTGTTTGTTGGACTTCAGATGGTACACACACCACATTACCACGTATGAGTCTTTGTCTGCCCTTTGGAAGTGGAATAATCTTTGCAAATGGGATGCATTTGGCAATCAGATGTCTCTCCAGAATGTTGAGATCACACAATTCAGCTGGAATATCCTGCAGTTCTAAACCATTGACAGCAGCAAGCCTTGGCATGCGTCCACTTTTGAGGAACTGTGACACGTGTGACAGATATACCTTTTTTCTCTCAACAGGGAAGCTGCAGTGATCATTACATGCTTCATCACACATATGAACAAATTTACCAGTTAGACACTGCTGAGCTACAGTTTGGTGTTTTGAGTAATTTTCTCTTTTGCAGATTTTCACCTGATTAGGAAAAGAAGCTTTTAGACAAACAGTACAAACATAAGATGGTGCTGACTTAATGTTTGATCTGAAACGAGATATGGCCTCATTCATTAAACTGTTATCTGGATGACACTGTAAACTTTCAGCTGGTCGATGCATCTGACGATATTTTCTTTTTATGTTCACTGCACATCTGATATTATGCATCTGTCTAAAAGAAAAACCGTTCCAATATTTTACTCTCATTCGTTCTCTCATATTGTCCTTGTGTTTCTGCTGAAATTGTCTCTCTTCTCCATAACGTTTAGTGATGTACGATCGTTTTTCTGTTTAAATTCTTCACTTTCTTTATATAGATTATATACATATGACCTCATGTAAGCTTTATGTTTCTCTCTGAATCCAGCACAAGTTCTGTAATTTCTTCTTATACGTTCCTTCTGCTGTTCTTTGAACATAGGAGATTGTCTATAAGATTCTTTTATATGTTTTTCTCATACGTTCCTTCTGCTTTTCTCGGAAAATGGGAGATTCTCTATATGTTCTTGTTATCGTTCCTTCTGCTTTTCTCGGAAAATGGGAGATTCTCTATATGTTCTTGTTATACGTTCCTTCTGCTTTTCTCGGAAAATGGGAGATTCTCTATATGTTCTTGTTATACGCTCCTTCTGCTTTTCTCGGAATAAAGAATCTTCTTTATACATCCTTATAACACGTTCTCTCTTTTTTCTCTCTAATTTTAGCACTATCTCTATAGATTTTTCTCAAATGTTCTCTCTGTTTCTCTCTATATGTAGCATTGAGTTTATACAGATTATTTTTGTACACACTCTTTTTCTTACTGTGATCAGAATCACGAGACTTTCTACTACAATCTTTTTCTTTGCCTTAAAGCTTTCATCAAAAGTGTATGTCTGTCTTTCTTTCTTTTTCTCATTTTCCTTTCTCTGTGGTAGTTTTTCTTGGACCAATAATCGTCTCCTAATCTTTCTCCTTTGCTGTTTATTATGCTTTAACAGTTTATGTAAAAGTTCCTCTGTTGTCTCAGTTAAACAGGAGGCAATGTTTAAATCATTCTGAGGAACAGATTCTTTTGTTACCTGAGTGTCTCTTACAGAAGATGCAGAGGTTTCTATTTCTAAATAATCAGAAGGACGATTGTTCATCTCAGCAGCTGGCTCATTTGAATAATCCACTCTGGATGACATCACTTCAGTGGCTAAAGTGTCGGTCACAGTTTTCTGTGTCTGCTCAGTGGATTTTGGGTTTTCAAATTCAGGTTCATTTAAAGCTGGTGCTGGAACAGTTGTAGCTGTTTGTCTGTTTTCATCAGCATCTCTTTGGTCAGCTGCGTTTTCACTGTGGAACTCGACAGGCTGTAGCTCATAAGTGCAGGTTGGCGCGATGCTAAACATTCGGTACAAGCGTTTGATCCTGTCAATCATGTCGTTAAGACGTGTGAATTTTAACATAACTGCAGTTCCACCACTTACAGCTAGCGACAATGGCATTCCTGTAGACTTACGTGGGTGAGGGTCAAAGCATGCGTATTCACCTGAAGTCAGCCTGCAAACTGCAATGACTGTTCCTCCCATGACTAGCAAAGCATAGCGAACCGCTGAAGCCAAACACTGTAGTCCCTGTTCAAGGCTCGGAAGGTGAGCTGTACCATCAAATGTGCCATAATGAGCAAACTGAGACATGTCCACTTGATACTCGTGTCTGCGGCTGGTGACCACTGTGGGAAGCTCATCACAGGCTAGAAACACGCTGTTCACAAACCTCTTTCTGGCATCTGAATACACGGCATGGCCTTTGTCCAACACACGGTTAAGATCGGCTCTGGTAATGAATTCATCCTCGTGTAAGAATGAGAGGAAAACCAAACTGTTCGCCATGCATTGCTGATTCCTGTACTTTCCATACTTAGCAGAAGCCTGGCTTCGGGATGCACAGATGCTACTCACTCGTGGATGAGTTTCACTGTTTGTAATCTGTACATGAGACGGTCCTGGGTTTCTCCATCACACTGCGTTTGCATAGTTACCTGGGGTTCAGTCTGGATTACCTGCTGTACTTTAGCATTTGGCACAGATGATGAGCAAACACCTCTCTTTACCACATCTGCATAAGACACTGCAGCTGTCTGAGCACTGCTCTGCACTTCTGGACTGGGAATACTTGCAACAGACACCTTTACCTCCTCACCACTCTGAGAAACATTTACCTGTTCCTTCTCCTTTTGCCGTCTAAGCTTCTGGGACAGCGACCTTTGACCTTTCCTTGGCATTTTGTGCAAGTACAAACTGGACCTTATATTTATACACAAATGTAAACAAAATTCAACCTGTATACACTGAAAAACTAATCTATTAAATGGAGAAATGTAAAACTATACAAATGGTAAAGTGTTCTTATAACTATGTAATTGATGTAAAAGGCTGACTTAAATACAAACTCTATATAAAACTTATTGAAAGTTCTTTAAAAACAGTTTTATTGTAGCTTTTTCAAAACTGTATATTGTTACTTCTATTTTTTTTTAACCAGACTGGATAACAAATAGGTCTATACTTCTGTAAAGCAATATACAGAATAAATCTCAACAATCAACAGTCTATAATAAAACTCTTAACTTTTAAGTAGACTTTGTGTAAATCTTTAAGATATCTAATATTTTAAGCAAATATGAGTGATGGTGTGGTGATCAGATGACAGGCGATGAAGATTCTTCAGCTGGATGTTCTGCAGCAGTCAGGAAACAGGAAGTCTGGGTTCTCAGGGCAGCCTCTAGATGACAATTGTAACTGAATACTTACAGAGTGACAAAAAGGGTTTGTCCTTAAATAATAATAGTATAAACTTGCAGTCAAATGTTATAGCCAATGAAACAGACTTGAAAAATATATTTGAATCCAATTTATTATCTATGTGAATATAACAGTCTGAATGTATGTATTACAAAATAACCAGATTATCTTATTACAAATAAACCTTGAAAAAGGTGTGTATTTTATATAATTTATCAAAGTAACTGCACACGTAAGCCAAGCTATCAGTGTTTATTCCAAAGTGTAATGTAAAAATTAAAATGACAAATGTAGGACTGTGTAAGTAGTTTCTACTGTGAGTTCTACTGTAGTGTAATTCTACTACTGTAATTTCAAGTTTCTACTTGTGATTTCCAGCAAAATGACTGGATGTGAGAGAGTTTAACGACAGGAAAGATGGAGCAGTGAGAGCAGAGATCTCTCAGAATTCTGAAAACAGATCGACGAAGTTCTGGTAACTTCAATTCCAAAAACTTAGATTCTGGTAAAACTTGATTTCAAGTCACAGGATTGCGTTTCAACTCAGGTTCAAGCTTGTCAACTTAGATAGAGCTCATGGCGGAGAAATGATAGAAGATAGAATGGCTTGTCAAAAAGATGGAGCAGGGAGAGGGAGAGTGATAGGACAGACTGAATTGCTTGTTAATGATAGAGGGAGAGGGTATTCTGCAGCAGGTCACCTGTAAGACAGAAAGAGACTGGAATTAGGCATATTTTCAATAAACATGGCTTCCAAGTATTTTTCTGACTATAAGGCACATTTAAAAGCCTTTAATTTTCTCAAAAATCAACAGTTTACCGTATGTATTAATTCTGGCTGTGCTTGCTGACCTCAAACCAATTTTATGTGTTACACGGCGCTCAAACATCTGTCAAAATGTTTTAGTACGACTTTGAAAGCTACAAAGCTGCAGCGCTTGATGGATTGTTGGAGCATTACAGCTACAGTAGTCAGGTGCCTCATGGAGTAATTCCTATTGTCCTTAAACATAATATTATGGTGTGTGTATGAGAATCTGGCACCTGTTTAGAGACATGCGTCTGAAGCAGATTTCAAACCGATCAATCCATGAAGAATTTGATAGATTTGTGGAAGAGGACTGAACAGAAAAAGTTAGTGTATTGTTATGTGTTACCACTGAAAAATGTTGAGAGTTACTGTGAATGAGTTGAATAGTTTGAGTTATCTGAATATTTGGTTAGCTGCTGCACGCCTTATAACCCGAAAAAACAGTACATTACCGTTAACATAAAAGTAAACAATACTGTTTCTACATATTTCAGTCACATTTGGGGTATGTTTAATACACAGCCATAAGCACTCCACTAAATCTAGGACATACTTATAATGACCGATTTAAAGGCCTAATTAAAAATATATATGACCATAATTTCTTTGTAGATCATTTAACCATAAAATACAGAAATGAATGCTGTATCTGTGCTTTTGATTGTTTCCAGTCATCAACAAAATCTTTAATTATAAAAGACTAATTCAAAGAGCAGTTTTCAGACAGTGACTTAATTATTGAAGGAAAGAAGCTTTTGAAATCCACAAGGCCCTATTTGAAGACTTAATTGTACCTAAACTGCTGTTCATGAGCTGCTCTAATGTGAAAAAAATATGTGCTGCTACAATAACCTACGGACCTCTGTAGGTCTGGAAATGTTTACACAGACTTTACTAGGATTTGATGACTTTTGATGATCACCAATAGCTGTGCTCCTCACTCACACCACTACACTGAATCTCCTATCATGAGAAACATTTCCCAGCACTGCACCTCAGAAAACCTTTACTTACCAGACTTGAGACGATCAGATCAGCAGTCTAGAGAAAGGAAACAATTCATCAGATCACTGTTAGATGATTCAGACTGTTGAGCCTCTTCACACACAATCCAATTTACTGTGACACAAATTAACTAGTAAAATCCTAAATTACTTTAAGCTTTTTAAGTTTACTGTAGTCTGAAGAGGAGATAATTGAACTGCAGGGTCTCACATGGCTTTAGCATGTGTAATAAAAGCATTATTACTACAGAAATGCAAAGAACAGGCACCAATATTTGTTGGCACAAGTGCAGGATACACCAAATATTTCCTACACAGAAGCCTTGTGGCTCAAACATTTTCTACAACAGGTCAGTGCTAATAAAGTGTGAAAAATCAAAACTTTTAATGTCCTTTCAGGTTAAAAACATTAAATACAAAGTAATTCTTGTAATCAGAAGCAACAGAAAACCTCATCATGTTTTACATGATGAGGTTTTACATGTAAATATTGACATGTTACAATAACAGAGGTGCAGAATGTTTGTGATTAAAATTAAATGTCCTAAAATATTACACTAAAAAGTCCTTTCATTGTACCCGTTGCTAGGAATATTTATGTATTTTGCAATGTCCCTTTTGGCAACATTTCTATTTAATTGTAAAATCATTATATTCACTAAATAAGTAATAAACTAATTAGACACACTGGCTGTAATTTACCTAACAATGTCCACTCACACCTCTGGTTCTCTTCGTTTTTATTATTGCTTAACTGTTAAAGCTATTACTTATACCGAGTGAGGCAAAGTACTTCTACAGTGTTCTGACTTTAATATAATACATCAGCAGAATTTGAGAGACAATATGAATCAATACCTGTGCAGCTCTTAAGTGTTTGAGCCACCACTTATACGGACTCTCCTAAAACACTTTCATTGTTTTGTCTGCTACTTAAATCCACAAACATAAGGACAAAATGAACACCTGGATAAAGACATCTGACATTTAACTGTTTGAATTCAATAAGCCATATGAAATTTAAATCATACATAAATGGGCTACTAAACTTCAGGGA
Organism: Oreochromis aureus; assembly: GCF_013358895.1. Lineage (NCBI taxonomy): Eukaryota > Metazoa > Chordata > Actinopteri > Cichliformes > Cichlidae > Oreochromis > Oreochromis aureus. Next base: position 66,533 of record NW_024108902.1, read on the forward strand.
CATTTTCAGGGACAGTCAGAGGCCCTGTGTGGGGCTTTGCTGCTACAGGTCACAAATCTTGTGTTTTTGCCAATCAGTAAATGGAAACGTATCACAAAAAAGTCAAACTACTGTATGTAAGTCGTCAAATGTGCTACACAATGCCAGGTTCATACTGCTTCAGTTACAATCACTGTTAACTTACCAGCAAAGGCAAAACCAAAGATCTCGTTCACTCTGTGTAACAAAAGACAAAGCACAAAAATACAGAATGAGACAACTCAAATCAGCATCAGAGTCAATACTGCATCACTCTGTGTAGTCCAAAAGATTCAGTACACTTCTTTGTTTACCACAGCAACAAACAACTCACCTCTTTTTTTCTACACCTTATTAAATATTACTGTCTTCATTAAGGTAAAATGTGGTTTCATCCATTTGTAATAAGCCACACAAGTTTCTCAGTTATGTGATAGCTCTATTAGTTTGGTGCTATTAGATAACACAGTAGATTTCATAAGCAGTGATTTGCTACACCTAGCACTGCACACTTTATCAAATTCTGACATCACAATTTCAAAGCATGAACAATCATAAATGAAAGCTTGGATGATATTTTGTAGGCTTCAACATTTGAGTTGGTCTGCATTCAAATTCTGCTTCCTAAAAATATTACCTGCACACAGTATCATTTAATATGCTGTTGTTTTAAATATCTACATATCATATTTATAATATTAATGGTGCACTGCTGCATTTTATTTATTTGAAGGTGGCCTTTTTAGATTTCATTAATTTTTCACAAAGTGAGAAGTTAAACAGAGCTGCAGGTGTAGGTTTTATTTTAAAAAAAACAACCTGTACAAACAAGTGTTTGTTAAACAGTTCTTAAAAATTTAACTAAAAACTAAAATTGATTAATTAAAAAAAACTTCTTCTTGTTAAGAAATGTCATTATTCTTATATTATGTGTTTTATCCTCACTCTATTGCTCCCTTCTGTTAATTAACCCACAACACAGACACACCGGCACAGGCACGTGACTCTTTTTCTCCCGGCTTTCAGTCAGAGGCGGTAAAATGGCTCCTTTGAAGTTGCCGACCCTGCTGCTCCAGCAGCTAATCAGTGGTTCTAAAATGGCGGCTCATTACCTTACAACCTATAGAATGAGGCCCGTTTTAACTGACTGATTTGTGAAGAGGAGAACTAACTTCAGCTTCCCTAAGAGACTCAGAAACACTAACACACTGAATGAACCAAATACAACACAATAACTGTATTAAACAATCAAATGAACCATATTAATTTCACACTAGGCCTATAGGAGCTAGGCTAGGCGTTAGCGCTTAGGGGCATACCAAACACTCCTTTTAAATACTAAAATTACAACGTTTCACTAAAAAGCAGCCATTGTGTTACTTTAACATGACTTATACTTGACTGGCTTCATAACTCACTAACAACAACTCGGTAAATCACTCAAACAGCTTATAGACATTTTATTTCAGAGAAGAGAGACAGAGAAGCAGGCTTACCGGCAGGGATGGAGCAGAGACTGGGCGGAGATTAAGGAGTCAGCCAGAGACATAAAAAGAGGCATTCACGGGTGGTGGGAAACTTTGCCATTACACAAAATTGGCATTGAAAACGTGAAAAATATATGTAAATTTAAATATTATTATACTAGATTTTTTTTTGCAACAAAAACAACATGCAGAAATTTAATTCTATAAGTTCATTAAATGTTTCAAACAGGATTCTGTGAATTTGAAATAATGGTTAAAAGACATAAATAAACATAAGGTCAGTATGTTAAAATGTACTGTATTATACATAGATAGATAGATTTATGTAACTGACTGCAGTAATAAGAACAGTCTTCAGGACAGTAGGAGCTGCAGAGGCTCATCTCACTGCTCTGCAGGACTCAAGAGGTTCAGGAGGTCCTTTAACCCCACTGCCATGAGACTTTTTAACAGTGACCCCTGAGTGTTCAATGCACATTTATTTCTTTTTTTCTAAAACATAATGGTTGTAATCATATAAATTCCCCTTGTGGGACTAATAAAGGTATATCAAATATCAAATTGATGAATATGAATTAGTGGTCTGTGATAGTGTATTAATTTGTAGGAAAAAAAAAAACATGTTGCCCAAGGTGTAATTGAACCCACGACCTTTGGGTTGCAGACCTGTGTCATTACCAACTGCGCCACTGGGAAAGAGAGCGGCGCCTGGAAAACAGGGTGATGAGCAGTCAGAATTAGATTGCGGTGAGAGGCGAAAAACGCTGTTTTTGGAGTTACAAAACGTCGTGTAACTCAAAAACTAGGTGGACTAGAAGCATAATTCTTGTACTGGGTGAATCAGCGGACTTTCGTGTACTTTGGCTGTGATTTGCATTGCTCTTTGTACATCTGTCGCTGAGATATGACGAGAGAAGAAAAGGCAGACCTCAGATATGATTGGCTGGCTGGGAAGCCGTGCAGGCCCTGATATGTAAATTTTATATGTATCAGTCCTCACAGAGGATTGGCTGCCTGGGGACCTGGCAGAAATATATACAAATAGTATGATTAAGCATAAATACTACATTTAGTAGAAATACTATGTTTTAGCACAAATACGATAAAATGGCAGAAATACTATAATTAAGCAGAAATACTATATTTGGCAGAAACACTATATTTAGTACAAATCTTATGAAATAGCAGAAATAGTATGATTTAGCAGAAATGCTGTATTTGGCACAAATCTCATAAAATAGCAGAAATAGTATGATTTAGCAGAAATACTGTATTTAGCACAAATACTGAAAAGCAGCAGAAATGCTATGATTTAGCACAACAGTAATAACTTATAGAAAAATTGGAAAAGCAAAATGGACAGCTGGAAAATCCTGAACATGCTAAGGGTCCCTCAAATCTAATTGTTAATTGAAAAAAAAAAAAATCAGCAAAAAAAGTATAACAGTCACACAATCACAAATATGGGCACATATGGAAACACACATGCACAGAGAGACACACACAGGACCAAATTCAGTCAACCAGTTTAAATATATTGAATTTAAATGATATAATAAGATGCTCCCATCAAAAGGCTCTCTCGCTCTCTCTCTCTCTCTCTCACACACACACACACAGCCTAAAGGGAACAGTATTTGTGCCATGGAGTGTTAACAAGAATCTGAGGTCCATATTACAAAAGCTGCTAAAATCATAAAAGTTTGCAGAATTGTAATAAATGATGAACATGAATTAGTGGTCTGTGATAGTGTATTAATTTGTAGGGAAAAAAAACATGTTGCCCAAGGTGTAATTGAACCCACAACCTTTGGGTTGCAGACCTGTGTCATTACCAACTGCGCCACTGGGAAAGAGAGCGAAGGCCTGGAAAACAGGGTGATGAGCAGTCAGAATCAGATTGCGGTGAGAGGCGAAAAACCCCGTTTTTGCAGTTACAAAACGTCATGTAACTCAAAAACTAGGTGGACTAGAAGCATAATTCTTGTACTGGGTGAATCAGCGGACTTTGGTGTACTTTGACTGTGATTTGCATTGCTCTTTGTACATCTGTCGCTGAGATATGACGAGAGAAGAAAGGGCAGACGCCAGATATGATTGGCTGGCTGGGAAGCCGTGCAGGCCCTGATATGTATTTGTATGTATCAGTCCTCACAGAGGATTAGCTGCCTGGGGACCTGGCAGAAATATATAGAAATAGTATGATTAAGCATAAATACTACATTTTTAGAAAACTATATTAAGCACAAATCCTATAAAAAGCAGAAATACTATATTAAGCAATATAAATATCCTCTAAAATCCTATAAAAAGCAGTAAAACTGTACTATGATTTGGTAGAAAAACCCTAATTAAATCAAAAATACTAAATTTAGCAGAAATAGCAGAAACACTATATTTAGCACAAATCTTATGAAATAGCAGAAAGAGTATGATTTTGCAGAAATGCTGTATTTAGCACAAATACTGAAAAGCAGCAGAAATGCTATGACTCAACACAATAGTAATAACTTAAATAGAAAAATTGGAAAAGCAAAATGGACAGCTGAAAGAATCCTGAACATGCTAAGGGTCCCTCAAATGTAATTGTTAAATGAAAAAATCAGCAACAAAAAGTATAACAGTGACACAATCACAAATATGGACACATATGGAAACACGCATGCACAGAGAGACACACACAGGATCAAATTCAGTCAACCAGTCTAAATATATTGAATTTAAATCATACAATAAGATGCTCCCATAAAAACTCTCTCTCGCTCTCTCTCTCTCTCACACACACACACACACACACACACACACACACACACACACACACACACACACACACACACACACACACACAGAGAGAAGAGAAGTTTCTAGCTCAGTCAAGCAGCCTGGGAGCTGCTGAATTTGAATCCACCAATCAGAGAGCCTGTGCACTTTTTCCCGCCAAAACAGGTGCATGCAGCACAGAGAGACACAGGATTTCTGCAGTCTATTTCTCATAATGACGACTCCCCTCAAACAAATGACCATAATTTCCCAACTATAGGGGCTAGAACGGTCATTCTTACAACCGCTTTGTTCAGAAGAGATGGGGAATCTTAAAGTGTTGACAATGTATCATTAAAATATGAATTATTAAAGATATTTGACTTCTAATGCACCATAACTGAGTAGAGCAAAGCAAAACTGCCTTGACTTGCCCTCAAACAACGCTTTCTAACTCTAAATCTATTTGGAGTATCAATATCATTTTTTCACCGTAAGAGACAGCAGGCTTTGGTGAACAATCATGGAAATTTTCAGGTCTCTGTGGAAATCCAACAAAAGTTATGACGAGAGAAAAAAGTGGTTCATTTCCAGAGTTTGAAATCTGAAGAAATCTGAGCGAAGGACGAATTTCCTACGCTCAAACAAGTGTAACTCATCTCAGAACGGTAATAGGTGAGAAAAAATTCTTGAATTGTGAGCGTCAGGAGTGTCTGAAGATATACTGGGACAAGCCTCATGTTTTAACTTCGCTTCGTTAAGGAGATATGACGATTCGAATATGCCTCTCATTACAGAAATCAAGCGGTGATTTTGAACAAACTCTCCATTGACTTTCTATGGAGAGTTTTCAGACTTTGTGTTGCTCTGAGGAGATTTGCCAAAATTCTATAAGTCTCACAACAATGATGGTGACATTTTCGGAAAGCCAGCAAAATACCTACGTTTTGATGTATAATTTGTGGAAGTTGAGTGAAAATTGAGCAAGTAGCAAGAAGTTGTTCGGACATGAAGAGAAGACTGCGAAACCTACAGTGGCACACTGGAAGCCAAGTGCATAGCAACCATAACAACGCATGTATTTTGTGAAAATCACAATTTTCCAACTCAAAACTTTAAGAGGCATAAAAATAAAACGGTAAAAGATTTGAAAAATCTGATTTATTCCTGAATAGCCCAATAATTTGAGAACATTTTAAAGTTTGAATGGTTGTTCTACGTGAAAGTAGGAAAAAGTAGTTAAGTTTCAAAAACAAGCAAAATTTAGCAGAATTGCAGAAGTTTCCCATTCATTTCAATGGGACAAATTAAAGGAAAAAAGTGTAATATTTTAAAAAGTATAACAGTAATAAACACCAAAAAAGATATAGCGATCATTAGCAGAAATAGCAGAATAGTTTAAAATTTGAACGGTGAAAATCGGCTGAAAATTGTGGAAGTAGTTAAGTGCCAAAAAAGTGAAAAAGTGGCAACTAGAATAATAATAATAAAGTATAAAGAATAAAGAGAAACAGGAACTCAATAGTGTGGATGCTTAAAGCATCCACACAATAATAAAGAATAAAGAGAAACAGGAAAACAATAGTGTGGATGCCTTAAAGCATCCACACAACTAGAAAAATTTGCATTTCCTGCGAAAATGCAGTGTGGATGCTGTAAAGCTGAAGCTGTCAGCTGAAACTAGCTGAAAAAGCTGAAAAGTTGCAGAAATTGTAAAACCTTTGCAAAAACTTGTAATAACTTTGCAGAAGCATAAGAACTTAGCAAAAATGTAATTACTTAGCAGAACTGCAATAACGTAAAGAAAACATAATACTTGGCAGAAATACAATAACATAGCAGAACTTAGCAGCAGAAATTAGAATAAATATTGTAACTTAGCAGAAACAAGATAACTTCTCAGAAATACAGGATTTTAGCAAACATGATACAAGATTACATAGATACTTTATTTAAACAAAATACCTAAACATTGCACAAATACTGTGATTTAGGACAAATACTACAACATAGCAGAAATGCTGTAATTCAGCAAATATACTATGCTATGGCACAAATAGAAAGAATATGCTCAAATACTATGATTTTGCTCAAATAATATGATTAAGCAATAATACTAAGATTTAGCAGAAATACTGTATTTAGCACAAATACCGAAAAGTAGCAGAAATACTGTAATTTAGCATAATAGTAATAACTTGCACAATTACAAATATGGACATGGTAAATGGCCCGTATTCATATAGTGCTTTTATGGTCCCTAAGGACCCCAAAGCGCTTTACATATCCAGTCATTCACCCATTCACACACTGGTGATGGCAAGCTACGTTGTAGCCACAGCCACCCTGGGGCGCACTGACAGAGGCGAGGCTGCTGGACACTGGCACCACTGGGCCCTTTGACCACCACCAGTAGGCAACGAGTGAAGTGTCTTGCCCAAGGACACAACGACCGAGACTGTCCGAGCCGGACCTCGAACCGTAACCTTCCGATTACAAGGCGAACTCCCAACTCTTGAGCCACGATCGCCCCATATATGGAAACACACATGCACAGAGACACACACAGGATCCAATTCAATCAACCAGTGTAAATATATTGATTTTAAATCACACAATAAGATACACCCATAAAAGCTCTCTCTCTCTCTCTCTCTCTCTCTCTCTCTCTCTCTCTCTCTCTCTCTCTCTCTCTCTCTCTCTCTCTCTCTCTCTCTCTCTGTCATACACACACACACACACACACACACACACACACGCAGCAGCAGCAGAAGCAAGTGAACAAACAGGGGCTGTATATACAGTGTTTCCTGTATGTTTCTAGGTAGGTCAAAAGCCTGGAGCTGCTTAATTTGAATCCACCAATCAGAAAGGCTATGTACTTTTTCCCGCCAAAACAGGTGCACCTGTTTTTACACACGCAGCACAGAGACAGGATTTGTGCAGTCTATTTTTCATAGTGAGGACTCCCCTCAAACAAATGGCTATAATTTCCAAACCGTAGGGTCTAGAACGGTCATTCTTACACCGTTTTGTTCAGAAGAGATGGGGGGATTGTCAAGTGTTGTGTGTTTAAAGTAAAAATATGAATTTGTAGAGATATATGACATGGATGAGTGGTTGGCTTACAAGCCATGAAAACCCCAATATGCAAATTTGAATGTCTCAGCCCTCAGATGTGATGGGCTGGCTGGGAAGGCATGAAGGCCTCAATATGCAAATTTGAATGTCTCAGCCCTCAGATATGATTGGCTGGTTGGGAAGTCATGCATGACTTGATATGTCAATTTGAAAATTACAGTCCTCACAGAGGATTGGCTCCCTGAGGAGCTGGCAGGAATACATAGAAATACTATGATTACCCAGAAATACTGCATTTAGTAGAAATATTATGTTTTAGCACAAATACTATAAAATGGCAGAAATAGTATGATTTAGCACAAATGCTGTATTTAGCACAAATACTGAAAAGCACCAGAAATGCTATGACTTAGCACAATAGTAATAACTTAAATAGAAAAATTGGAAAAGCAAAATGAACAGCTGAAAAAATGCTGAACATTCTAAGGGTCCCTCAAATGTAATTGTTAAATGAAAAAAAAATCAGCAAAAAAAAGTATAACACAGTCACACAATCAAAAATATGGACACATATGGAAACACACAAGCACAGAGAGACACACAGGATCAAATTCAGTCAACCAGTCTAAATATATTGAATTTAAATCATACAATAAGATGCTCCCATAAAAACTCTCTCTCGCCCTCTCTTTCTCTCTCTCTCTGTCACACACACACACACACCTACACACACACACACACACACACACACTAGCAGCAGCAGCAGCCAAACAGCCTGGGAGCTGGTGAATTTGAATCCACCAATCAGAGAGGCTGTGTACTTTTTTTCCCGCCAAAACAGGTGCACCTGTTTTTACACACATGCAGCACAGAGACAGGATTTGTGCTGTCTATTTTTCATAGTGAGGATTCCTCTCAAACAAATGGCTATAATTTCCTAACCGTAGGGGCTAGAACAGTCACTCTTAACCGTTTTGTTCAGAAGAGATGGGGAATCTTAAGGTGTTGACAATTTATCTTGAAAATATGAATTATTGAAGATATTTGACTTCTAATGCACCATAACTGAGTAGAGGCAAAGCAAAACTGTCTTGACTTGCCCTCAAATAATACTTTCTAACTCTAAATCTATATGGAGTATCGATATCATTCTTTCACCGTAAGAGACAGCAGGCTTTGGTGAACAGTCATGGAAATTTTCAGGTCTCTGTGGAAATCCATCAAAAAGATATGACGAGAGAAAAAAGTGCCTCATTTCCAGAGTTTGAAATCTGAAGAAATCTGAGCGAGGGATGAATTTCCTACCCTCAAACAAACCCAATTCATGGCCAAATGGTAATAGGTGAGAAAGAAATTCTTGAATTGTGAGCGTCAGGAGTGTCTGAAGATATATTGGCACAAGCCTCATGTCTTAACTTCGCTGCCTTAAGGAGATATGACGATTTGAAAATGCCTCTCATTAGAGAAATCCAGCGGTGATTTTGAACAAGCTCTCCATTGACTTTCTATGCAGAGTTTCCAGACTTTGTGTTGGTCTGAGGAGATTTGCCAAAATTCTATTATACAGAAATACTGTAATCAGCACATATACTGTAACATGACAGAAATTCCTCCACTTAGTAGTAATACTATAACATAACACAAATATTATGATTTGGCACAAAAACCATGATTTGGCAAAATACTATGATTGAGCAGAAGTACTAAGATGTAGTAAAAGTACTTTGATTTAACAGAAATACAATTATAGAGGAGTAATACTTTAAAATGGGAGAAAATATTGATACACACACACATACACAGAGCCTAAAGGGAACAGTATTTGTGCCATGGAGTGTTAATAAGAATCTGAGGTCAATATTAGAAAAGCTGCTAAAATCATAAAAGTTTGCAGAATTGTAATAAATGATGAATATGAATTAGTGGTCTGTGATAGTGTATTAATTTGTAGGAAAAAACATGTTGACCAAGGTGGAATTGAACCCACGACCTTTGGGTTGCAGACCTGTGTCATTACAAACTGTGCCACTGGGAAAGAGAACAACGCCTGGAAAACAGGGTGATGAGCAGTCAGAATTAGATCGCGGTGAGAGGCAAGAGTGCTGTTTTTGGAGTTACAAAATGTCATGTAACTCAAAAACTAGGTGGACTAGAAGCATAATTCTTGTACTGGGTGAATCAGCGGACTTTGGTGTACTTTGACTGTGATTTGCATTGCTCTTTGTACATCTGTCGCTGAGATATGACGAGAGAAGAAAGGGCAGACCTCAGATATGATTGGCTGGCTGGGAAGCCGTGCAGGCCCTGATACAAAAATTTGAATGTCTCAGTCCTCACAGAGGACCTGGCAAAAATATATAGAAATAGTATGATTAAGCATAAATACTACATTTAGCAGAAATACTGTATTAAGCACAAATCCTATAAAAAGCAAAAATACTATATTAAGCCCAAATCCTATAAAAGCAGAAATACTATATTAAGCAATATAAATATCCTATAAAAATCCTATGAAAAGCAAAAATACTGTACTATGATTTTAGAGAAAAACTATAATTAATCAGAAATACTATATTTGGCAGAAATACTATATTTAGCACAAATCTTATAAAATAGCAGAAATAGTATGATTTAGCACAATAGTAATAACTTAAACAGAAAAATTGGAAAAGCAAAATGGACAGCTGAAAAAATGCTGAACATGCTAAGGATCCTTCAAATGTAATCGTTAAATGAAAAAAAAATCAGCAAAAAAAAAAAAGTATAACAGTCACACAATCACAAATATGTACACATATGGAAACACACATGCACAGAGAGACACACACAGGATCAAATTCAGTCAACTAGTCTAAATATATTGAATTTAAATCATACAATAAGATGCTCCCATAAAACTCTCTCTCTCGCCTCTCTTTCTCTCTCTCTCTCACACACACACACACACACACACACACACACACACACACATAGGGAGAGACAAGCAAGTTTCTAGGTCAGTCAAGCAGCCTGGAAGCTGCTAAATTTGAATCCACCAATCAGAGAGGCTGTGTACTTTTCCCCGCCAAAACAGGTGCAGCCGTTTTACACACTCAGCACAGAGAGAGACAGGATTTCTGCAGTGTATTTCTCATAGTGAGGATTCCTCTCAAACAAATGCCCATAATTTCCTAACCGTAGGGGCTAGAACGGTCATTCTTACACCGTTTTGTTCAGAAGAGATGGGGAATCTTCAACTGTTGACAATTTATCATTAAAATATGAATTATTAAAGATATTTGACTTGTAATGCACCATAACTGAGTAGAGGCAAGCGAAAACTGCCTTGACTTGCCCTCAAACAACGCTTTCTAACTCTAAATCTTTTTGGAGTATTGATATCATTCTTTCACCGTAAGAGACAGCAGGCTTTGGTGAACAGTCATGGAAATTTTCAGGTCTCTGTGGAAATCCATGAAAAAGATATGACGAGAGAAAAAAGTGGTTCATTTCCGGAGTTTGAAATCTGAAGAAATCTGAGCGAAGGACGAATTTCCTACCCTCAAACAAGTCTAACTCATCTCAGAACGGTAATAGGTGAGAAAAAAATTCTTGAATTGTGAGCGTCAGGAGTGTCTGAAGATATACTGGGACAAGCCTCATGTTTTAACTTCGCTTCGTTAAGGAGATATGACAATTCGAATATGCCTCTCATTACAGAAATCAAGCGGTGATTTTGAACAAACTCTCCATTGACTTTCTATGGAGAGTTTTCTGACTTTGTGTTGGTCTGAGGAGATTTGCCAAAATTCTATAAATCTCACAACAATGATGGTGACATTTTTGGAAAGCCAGCAAAAATGCCTACGTTTTGATGTATAATTTGTGGAAGTTGATTGAAAATCGAGCAAGTAGCAAGAAGTTGTTCGGACATGAAGAGAAGACTGCGAAACCTACAGTGGCACACTGGAAGCCAAGTGCATAGCAACCATAACAACGCATGTATTTTCTGAAAAATCACAATTTTGCAACTCAAAACTTTAAGAGGGATAAAAGTAAAACTGTAACAGATATGAAAAAGCTGAATCATTCATGAATAGCCCAATAATTTGTGAACATTTTAAAATTTGAATGGTTGTTCTACGTGAAAGTAGGAAAAAGTAGTTAAGTTTCAAAAACAAGCAAGTTTTAGCAGAATTGTAGAAGTTTCCCATTCATTTCAATGGGACAAATTAAAGGAAAAAGCTTAATATTTTAAAAAGTATAATAGATAAAAATACCAAAAGTCATTGCCATCATTAGCAGAAATAGCAGAATAGTTTAAAATTTGAACGGTGAAAATCGGCTGAAAATTGTGGAAGTAGTTAAGTGCCAAAAAAAGTACAAAAGTGGCAACTAGAATAATAACTAGAAAAAATTGCATTTCCTGCGAAAATGCTGTGTGGATGCCTTAACGCTGAAGTTGGCTGCTGAAAAAGCTGAAAATTTGCAAAAAGTTATATGGCGGTGCAAAACTGGAAATTCTGCAGAAAACAGGTGAAGAAGCAGAATTTTTTGCTGAAAAGTGGTGAAAAGCCAAAATTCTACTGAAAGGGGTAAAGACGGAGAAATCTTTGCTGAAAAGTAGTGGAAAAAAAATGTTACCCTGAGCAGGATTCGAAACTGGCCCTTCTGGTCTAGAGGCAGCTATTCATCTCGCTGAGCCAGACTCATTCTGACCAAGAATAGGTGGAGAGACTGCCAATTTTGCTGAAATGAGCAGAAGCTGCTGAGAATTGTGCTGATAAGAGGTGAAAAGGCTGAAAATTTTGCAGAAGAGTTGAATAAGCAAAATTCTGAAAATTCTGCTGAAAAGAGGTCAATCAGCATAATTTCTGCTGAAAAGAGGTGAATGAGCAAAATTCTGCTGAAAAGAGGTTTTTGCTTAAAACAGCTGAAAAAGCTGGGATTTGTGCTGAAAAGTGGTGAAAAACTGGAAAATTCTGGTGAAAAGGGTGAAGAATCTTACATTTGTGTTGAAAAGAGTTAAAACAATATAATTATGCACTGAAAAAGTAGTTGCCATAAGCGGGATTTGAACCCGGCCTCCCGCTCTGAGAACTGCTGCTCATCTCACTGAGCTAAAACACAGCTCACTCCAGGGAGCAAAATCAGTGACCACATTGATAATGTGTTCCATTCATTTCAATGGTCAAAAGTCATAGCACACATTAGCAGAAATAGCAGAATTTTTTAATGTCTGAACATAGTATTTATACTATAACATAGTATTTCTTCTAAATCATAATATTTGAACCAAATGATAGTATTTCTGCCAAATCACAGTATTTCTGGTAAATCACAGTGTTTGTGCCAAATCACAGTATTTGTACCAAATCATACCACTTGTGACAAATCATAGTGTTAGCTGAATCTGTGCTAAAACACAGTATTATTAGTATTTATACTAAATAATATTTTTCTTACAAATCATAGCATTTGTGCTGAACCATAGAAAATTCTGCCAAATCATAGTATTTGAACCAAATCATACAATTTGTGCTGAAACATTGATTTATGTATGATTTATGATTTAGCAGAAACACTGGGACTTGGTAGAAATACTATGATTTACATGAAATACTTTGACTTAGAAGAAATACTATAATCTAGCAAAAAGTACTACAGCATAAATTCAGAAATTCTATCATTGAGCAAAATTACTAGGATTTAGCAGAAATACTATGATTTGGCACAAATACTATGTTTTAGCACAAAAAATATGTTTTGGCTCAAAAACTTTTATTTTGCAGTTATACTATGATTTGGAAGAAAAACTATGCTTTGGAAGAAATACTATGCTTTGGAACAAATACCATGATTTGGCAGAAATACTATGAGCAGTAATAATATAACATAGCAGAAATACTATTATTTGGGTGAATGCTATTGTTTGGCACAAACACTATGATTTAGCACTGTACAGAATGGTGTACGTCAGTTTAATGCTGGGTGGTGCTGCAATAGTAGCTATCCTCGGTCAGAAGGAGAGGCTGGCATCCAGGGATTAGATTACCACAGGTGGAGTTTATTGGCAGTCAGATGGATGTTACAGGGAGATATGGCATACAGTAGGAGGATGTGGAGGGTGATATGGTGTGGTTTCTATGATTGAGAACAGGGTATACATTACAACATGAATACGGATTAAAGATTAAAGAAACTGGCAACAAATTCCTCCACTACAAACCAGTCTGATACCACTTCTTGCAGTGTTCACATTTACTAAGGCACTACCCAAAAGGCGTCACAAGAGGGCACTCCAACACAAGAGATGACCTATGTACACTGATGCACTTAGTAACAGTCAGCCTCCTACTTAGCCACCACGTAATACAGCGATATTACAGTGTACAAATTTACATAAATATGATTTGGCAGAAATACTAAACTTTGGCACAAATACTATAATTGAGTACAAGTACTCTAAGATAACAGAAATACTATGATTTAGCAGAAATACAATGTTTTTGCAGAAACACTGTAATTTCACTCAAATACTATGAGATAGCAGTAATACTATGATTTGGCAGAAATGCTACGTTTTAGTACAAATACTATGACAAAGCAGAAATACTATGACTTAGAAGTAATACTATCACAAAAGGGATTCCTCAAAATACTATGAAATTGCAGTAATTCTATGATTTGGCAGAAATACGGTACTTCATACAAATACAATGCTTTGGTACAAATACTATATTTTGGTTTGAATACTATGATTTGCAACAAATACTATGATTTGGCACTTAGTAGTATGATTTAGTACAAATACTACGAATTGGCAGAAATACTGTGACTTAGTAGTAATACTATAACATAACAGATATACTGTTATGTTGCAGACAGTCTGTGTTTCAAACCTAGCCCTCCTGGGCTCAAGGCGGCTACTCATCTCACTGTGCCAAACTGACTCTCACAAGGAAGGAGATGGAGAGACTGACAATTATGGTGAAATGAGCAGAAGCTGCTGAGAATTGTGCTCATAAGAGGTAAAAGGGCTGAAAATTTTGCAGAAAAGAGGTAAATCAGCAGAATTTCTGCAGAAAAGAGGAAAGAAGCAGAACATTGCGCTGAAAAGAGGTGAATGAGCAGAATTTCTGCTGAAAAGAGGCAGAACAACCTGGTTCTGCTCAAATTCACCAATCAGAGGTACTGCTTCTGTCTGCTTCATCAGGCTGTTTACTTGTATGTATTTCTGCCATGTGGTGTTGACAAGAATCTGAGGTCCATATTAGAAAAGCTGCTAAAATCATAAAACTTTGCAGAATTGTAATAAATTAGCAATATAAATTACAGGTCTGTGATAGTGTATAAATTTGTAGTGAAAAAAAAAACGTGGACCAAGGTGGGATTGAACCCACGACCTTTGAGCTGCAGACCCGTGTCATTACTGATTGCGCCACCTGGAAAGGGGTGGCGGTCTGAAAGACAGATACTTGGGCAGTCAGAAAATAGATCGCGGTGAGAGGCGAAAAACGCCGTTTTTTGGAGTTACAAAACGTCGTGTAACTCAAAAACTAGCAGGGCTAGCAGCATAATTCTTGTACTGGGTGAATCAGCGGACTTTGGTGTATTTTGACTGCGATTTTCATAGCTCGTTCTACCTCCGCCGCGGAGATATGACGAGAGAAGAAACGGCTTCATTTCCAGAGTTTGAAGACTGAGAGAAGGACAGATTTCCACCCTCAAACAAACGTAATTCATTGCTCAACGGTAAGATAATTGTAAAACTGCTTCCACTGTGAGTGTCAGCAGTGTCTGAAGATATATTGGCACAAGCCTCATGTCCTAACTTTGCTTTGTTCAAGAGATATGGCGATTTTAAAATGCCTCCCGTTACAGAATTTCAGCTCTGAATTTCAAAACCTCCCCATAGACTTTGAATGGGGAGTTGTCAGACCTTGTGTCACTCCGAGGCACATTGCGAAAAAAACGGTAAATCTCACAATAAAGATAGTGACATTGTCTGAAAGCCAGCAAAAAATACCTACGTTTTGATGTATAATTTGTGGGGTTGAGTGGAAATTGAGTGAGTAGCAAGAAGTTGTTTAGACATGAAGAGAAAATTCAGAACGGACCAGCACTCACTCTGACTTAATTGCATAGCAACCATAGCAACGCATGTATTTTCTGAAAAATCACAATTTTGCAACTGAAAACTTAAAGAGCTATAAAATTAAAACGGTAGAAGATCTGAAAAAGCTGAATCAGACAGGAATAGCCCAATAATCTGAGAACATTTTAAAGTTTGAATGGAGTTTCTAGGTGAAAGTATGACAAAGTAGTTAAGTTTCAAAAACAAGCAAGTTTTAGCAGAATTGTGGAAGTTTCCATTCATTTCAATGGGACAAATTAAAGAAAAAAAGTGTAATATTTTAAAAAGTATAAGAGTAATAAACACCAAAAGTCATAGCCGGCATTAGCAGAAAGAGCAGAACAGTTTAGAGTTTGAACGGAGAAAATCGGCTGAAAACTGAGGGAGTAGATAAGTGCCAAAAAGTGTACGGAAGCAACTAGGGGAATAATAATAAAGAAGAAAGAGAAACAGGAAAACAATAGTGTGGAAGCCCTTTAGGGCATCCACACAACTAGAAAAATTTGCATTTCCTGCGAAAATGCTGTGTGGATGCCTTAACGCTGAAGCTGTCTGCTGAAAAGCTGAAAGAGATGAAAAGTTGCAAAAAGTTGCATGGTGGTTGTACAATTCATCAGTGAGTAACTACTCATTAGTTACACCTCATCTACATCTGAAAAATAGGAAAAGAAGTCTTCGCTGGTTTTGGTACATCTGCGTATGCTGTGAATGATAAACTTATCATCTGTGAAATTACAGCTTCAAACAAAGAATAACATAAGTAAAGAAAAGCAAAATGAAATCAAGAAAAATTCAATGATGATCAACAGTCTCTTTAAAACTTGTTAAAGTTCAGGGCTCCTTCCTGGATCAGGATGTTGATGATGTTGTGCACCTTACAAAAGTCATTAGATCAGATTTGGTGCACTTGTTCCAGGGTGTTTCTCATACATGGCTGCGTCAATACGCTCGGCATGTGCGAGCAAACACAACAGTCTCTCTCCGCGGCCCTGTCAAACACACATCTGCATCAGTCACCTTCCATCCAAGGATGGATGTGATCTTGTGTCATGTCCATTAGGTGTAAGCTGTCGTGCGTCCATCTTCTCTGTCTGCCTTGTGGCTCGGCTGCTATTGGCATCGGCTGGGGTCCTGTAAGGGTGAGCACACCTACACCTGGCTGCCTAAAGTTGATCGGATAGAGGGTGGAGTGCAGGCTTACCCAACGGGGGCCCAATCGCACTACCCCCCCTCACCCCCGAAGCAACCAAACGTAGGTGAGGCCTTCCTAATGTGCTTCCTCCTTAGTGATGGGGCTTCCCGGGACCTCAACCCTTTTGCAGTGGCTCTGATGTATCCAGGAGGGTCTCTCTGCAATTTTACAGGCTGTGGGTGTCGTCAATAACACTTGGTTTCAACCTGCAAGAGACTGGAGAGTCTTACGGCAGTTTATTGTTCAAAACAATATCCTTATTTTCTAGTAGTTTTGCCATCCATTCTGCCAGAGTTGTTTCTCTGACGGATTTTTCTAAAGGTTCACTTTTTACAACTGAGATTGCATCTGCTTTTTACACTGGATAAATCTATAATCACTAGAGTACAAAAGTGTGTATTAAGGACCTGGACTATCCCCCCCCCTGAGGACACATGGGTCACCCCATGTGTCACTAATGCTGCTGTTCTGCACAGGGACTTGGGGAGTATCGGTTTACCTTCACAAGTCATCAAATCATATTATTTTGGGTATTCTGATGATTAAATTGTGCCCTAAAGCAATGTCAGCTGACTTTCTTACTGCTTCTGCTGCAGCTGAACAGGCCTGCACGTACGTGTAAGTAGAAAGGCTTATCATAATCAGGCAAAGCCAAAACTGTATTTGTCTGTAATGCCAGTTTCAAGTTACTGAATGCTTCTTCTGCTTTCTTCTTTGTAGATGCAACACTACATTTTGACTTAGGGCATTTTAGGCAATTCCTATTTCTCAAAGAATTCATACATCTTACATATTTCAAACTTTTAAGTTAAGGAAAAACAAACAAAAACAAATTGCCTATGGCACCAAGGCTTTGTGTTCATATTAATGGAGTGTAAGCTGCTTTCTTCATTGCAAGTATTTGTTACAATAAGGTTTAATTCATGCATCTTATCACTGAGTTCTAAATTCAAACTATCTCACTTCTAATTCATTTCAAAAATACTTTCACATGTAACAATTTGTGTATGTGTGTGGTCTATTTGTGTTTACCTCTTTTAAACCTGATATTCGTGGACATCACTAAACAATCATGAGTTCCCGCTTCAATTTTTCCAATCCAATTATATCCTATATTCTCGCAGTCTTACTCGTCCACATTCACCTGACACTGGTCCCTTTTTCATTCACATTGTCCTGTTCGGGCTTCAAAGCTCCAGCAAACACAGTTTGTTCCTTCTCTTTTTCTTCTCCAGTCTTCTCTTCCAAAATTACTCCAAGCATGGCAAATATGACACTCAATGTCCAGTGCTCTTCCACAATTCTTTATCCCACTGTTCAACTGCCCAGCCTGTATTTTCACAGTACATGTTGCATTACTCTTACATGCTGCTGCTGGTCGTCAGTCGTCATCAGTGTTAATGGATCAGTGGCACTGTCGTTTTCCTGCTGTATTCCACGATGTTCTGTCGGTCTTCATCACGCGATTAACTGTCCTTTGAACTTCTTCTCAGTTTAGGGACAAAGTGACAGGTGAAGCTGTAGAATTTCAGCCAAATGTGGCCTGTTTTTCCCAATTGTTCCTCTATACTTTCTGCCGGTTACTCAAGGTTCAATGTTGAGAGAAGCCCACCTGTATTGGCACACTAGAACATTTAATTAATATCCTTTTATCACTTTTTCTTAAAACCTCCATTGCTTCACCTACCAAGAGTTTAACTCGTCTGTCTCTCTTCTCTGGGTGCACACTTGTCACAGTGAGTTTCCCTTTTATGGGCATGCAAAGTTCCTCTCACAACCACCACTTCCTCTCACACAGCAGGCACACAGAGCCATATTTCCTGTTTCTTCAAACTAATCTAACTCTTTTGTTTTTTTCTTTGTATTTATAATCTACAGACCCTCTTTAATTCTACTAAATCTTAATCTAAAAACAATACACCTTTATTTCATTCACACTTTTAAACATTCTAACCTCTTTTGTCATTCAGTAATCGTCTCACGCACTGCCTTTTCTTTCAAACTCCCCCCTTTTCACTTACTCAGACAAATCACACAGTCACTCAAAGCAAATACTGACAGCATTCACACGGTTAAAATCACTTAAAATACACTTTCATACGAGAATTTTAAACATGCCTTCCATAATCAGAAAGAGCAAGCGAAAAGAAAAGAAAAAACGGAAACCTCTCATCATCCTCACAGCTTCTCACCACACACACATAACTAAAAATAGAATCAGCAGTCAGTGCACTGTTGTGTTGTCTCAAACCTGTAGCTTTAGCTGTTGTATTCAGGGCCTGACTTATTATTTGTTAGTATAGGTTTGCTCTTCATCTCAAGAAAGTCTCATCTAGGATAACAGGTTTAAAAACAGGTCAAGTGTCTCTATGCACTTGATTAGATTAGATATTTTCCTTATTTTTTCATCTCATATATCATTGTACTGAGTTTGAGCAAACCTTAAGCTTGAATCAGACTACTTTTAACAATTATCCACCTCACATCATAACTGACTGAGGTGTCTCTTATTATTTAATATTATGTCATTATTAATGTTATTATTGTTTTGTTCTTCCTTTATTATAACAGCAATAGTATATTACAATACACTACTATACTACTAGTATACAATAGTTTATTATTTTATATTTTATTATGTATCCATCACGGGTCTGTGTGAATCTGCAGCTACACACTTTCCCAAGCTGGAGACATTTGCTTTTCCTTGGCTGACCAATGACACAGCCATAATATACCTTATGCATCTCTCTAATTTATTTTAATATGGTTTCGTGTGAATTATCTGCTTTCACTCATTCTATTCATTCTGGGTATGGTTGTCTACCCAATTTTGTATCATTTGGTAATACCAATTTACAGGTTGCTATGCTTCCTATTATTAGTTTGAATATAGTAGAGATAAGCTCTAATTCGATTTAACCTTTTCTTTATTCCACTTTATTCCTAAGAGTATTTATATATATATTCAGTTTGGTCTGTATCCAACTCATTTTAAACTTCTACTTTGATATCTAATGTTTCACTTGATCAGGGATTATTATTTCCTTCCTAGTCTGAACTGCTTTTTAGTTTCTTACAATCACGTACAAAATGTCCCTCTTTTCCACACCTCCAGCATGCAGTGCTAAAGCCACTTTTTGGTGTGTGTATAGGTCTACCTCTACCTCTTGCTGTTCCACTAAGCATTCCTCTGTCTTTCTTTTGGATTAGTCCTACTCTGGTTTGTTGTTTTTCTAAACATTTCTCATCAGGTGTTAATTTTGCTTGTTTATTCTCCATTCTCAAAGATTTTGCTGGGCCGTCACTGGCACGCTAGACTTCAGAGTGGTTTACTGGTACGGCCTTCTACTTCATTTCTAAAAAATGAAGCGGTATCAGTTTTACGAGATAAAACTCAACCGTTCTCCTTTGTCACCAGTACGTGAGCCTCAGCAAAGAAAACAATAAAAACAAAAAACAATGGAAGTAGTTCAGCAACTTATTGTGCTGCAAAATCAACTTACTTCCAAAACACATATACGTACACACAGATAGACATTTTGCGCTAATTTGTCAAGTAATTCACGGTCACTTCTAAAACCACTCTAAACACAGTTCCTTGTGGCGAACTTAAACCTTATTTGTCACGAAGTATTTGACGGCTACTTCTAAAACCACTCTAAACACAGTTCCTTGTGGCGAACGTAAACCCTATTTCACGTGCTTCTTTGAAGTAATTCCGGCTACTTCCAACCTATTTTACGCGTATCCTGAAGTAATTCCGGCTACTTCCAACCTTTGCGCATTTCCTGAAGTAATTCGGCTACTTCTAACCTATTTTATGATTCTTCTAAACCCTTCCGGCGGTTTAAAACCAAAAGTGTTTTCTCACCCTCAGTCGCCCTTTGCTGGTTGTTCAGGTCATCTGGATCCCAACGTCGTGGACCAGTACTAAATCACCGGCCTGGACCCGAATTCAACGTTCCAGGACTCTCACCTCTACCTAGAGAGGGCTGTCGACAGACTTCGGTGCTGGTTTACCCACGGCGTCAGGATGCAGAAGTCAGACCTTATTGGAGTCACAGAAATGAGTCTGCTGTTTCCATCTCTAGGTTCGAAGGACCAATTTAAATGACAGGGGATTTCTTTAAATCACCCTGCCGTTCTTTCTTTAGCCAAGACTCCTGAGTTTAGAAAACACACAAACAACTGCAGTTCTTCTTTTACTCGCGAGGGCAGCCCTTTAGACGCAGGATCTGCAACCCACGACTGTCCGCGACCTTTATTTATACAAGATTGTGTGTGTGTGTGTGTGTGTGTGTGTGTGTGTGTGTGTACATGTGTACATTTAGAGCCGCGGGTTTTTCCCCTTCACTACATTTGCATGTTCTTCTAATAGAGCTGAGTCTTCACTTCTCTGTTCTCTGAAGACAGGAAGCGGTTAGTAGCTGCACACAAGTTACTGGGTGAAAAGTCACTTAGACCTGTCCTTAATAATAAGGTAAAAAGATACATTTCATATAGCTGATCATATTATACAATATTCTCTTCTGACAGTGGTGAAAAAAAACATGTCACCCTGAGCAGGATTGGAACCTGGCCCTGTTGGTCTCAAGGCAGCTCCTCATCTCACTGAGCTAAACTCACTCTCTCAAAAAAGAGGAGGAGAGACCGACAATTCTGCTAAAATGACCAGAAGCTGCTGAGAATTGTGCTGAGAAGAGGTGAAAAGGCTGAAAATTTTGCAGAAAAGAGGTAAATCAGCAGAATAGCTGCAGAAAAGAGGCAGAACAAAAGAGAAAACTGAAAACAGGCTTTGCCATGACCGGGATTTGAACCTGGCCCTTCTGGTCTAAAGGCAGCTGCTCATCTCACTGAACCAAACTCATTCTCACAAAAACAAGAGATGGAGCAACTGACAATTTTGCTAAATGAGCAGAAGCTGCTGAGAACTGTGCTGAGAAGAAGTGAAAAGGCTGAAAATTTTGCAGAAAAGAGGTGAATCAGCAGAATTTCTGCAGAAAAGAGGTAAAGAAGCAATAAGTTGCGCCTAAAAGAGATGAATCAGCAGAATTTCTGCTCAAAAGAGGTTTTTTCTGAAAACAGCTGATATTTGTGCTAATAAGATGTGAAAAGGCTGAAAATTTTGCAGAAGAGGTGAACATACTTCACACTGTGTACATTATAACATACCATAATAGACCCATTTCTGTAATATACTTACACATCTCTATTATTGCTAATTTATATTGTAATATATCTATATCACGACTAAAGCACTTTCTGGATGGATGCAAACTGCATTTCGTTGCCCTGTACCTGTGACATGTGCAATGACAATAAAGTTGAATTCTATTCTATTCTATTCTAATAAGCAGAATTTGGGCTGAAAAGAGGTTTTTGCTGAAAACAGCTGAAAAAGCTGGGATATGTGCTGAAAAGTGGTGAAAAGGCTGAAAACTTTGCTGAAAAGAGTTCAATCAGCAGAATTTATGCTGAAAAGAGGCAGAAGGTTCTGTATGTAGAAAAAGAAACACTGTTGAACCATGTGCGAAATAAATAAAGAAATGAAATGAAAGAACAACCTGGTTCTGCTCAAATTCACCAATCAGAGGTACTGCCTCTGTCTGCTTCATCAGGCTGTGTACTTGTTTCTGCCATGGAGCGTTAACAAGAATCTGAGGTCCATATTAGAAAAGCTGCTAAAATCATAAAACTTTGCAGAATTGTAATAAATTACCAATATAAATTACAGGTCTGTGATAGTGTATAAATTTGTAGTGAAAAAAAAAAAAAAAACGTGGAGCAAGGTGGGATTGAACCCACGACCTTTGAGCTGCAGAGCCGTGTCATTACTGATTGCGCCACCTGGAAAGGGGGCGGCGGTCTGAAAGACAGATACTTGGGCAGTCAGAAAATAGATCGCGGTGAGAGGCAAAAAACGCCGTTTTTTGGAGTTACAAAACGTCGTGTAACTCCAAAAACTAGGAGGGCTAGCAGCATAATTCTTGTACTGGGTGAATCAGCGGACTTTGGTGTATTTTGACTGCGATTTTCATAGCTCGTTCTACCTCTGTCGCGGAGATATGACGAGAGAAGAAACGGCTTCATTTCCAGAGTTTGAAGACTGAGAGAAGGACAGATTTCCACCCTCAAACAAACGTAATTCATTGCTCAACGGTAAGATAATTGTAAAACTGCTTCCACTGTGAGTGTCAGCAGTGTCTGAAGATATATTGGCACAAGCCTCATGTCCTAACTTTGCTTTGTTAAAGAGATATGGCGATTTTAAAATGCCTCCCGTTACAGAATTTCAGCTCTGAATTTCAAAACCTCCCCTTAGACTTTGAATGGGAGTATTGAGACCTTGTGTCACTCCGAGGCAAATTGCAAAAAAACGGTAAATCTCACAATAAAGATAGTGACATTGTCTGAAAGCCAGCAAAATACCTACGTTTTGATGTATAATTTGTGGGGTTGAGTGGAAATTGAGTCAGTAGCAAGAAGTTGTTTAGACATGAAGAGAAAATTCAGAACGGACCAGCACTCACTCTGACTTAATTGCATAGCAACCATAGCAACGCATGTATTTTCTGAAAAATCACAATTTTGCAACTGAAAACTTAAAGAGGTATAAAATTAAAACGGTAGAAGATCTGAAAAAGCTGAATCATTCAGGAATAGCCCAATAGTCTGAGAACATTTTAAAGTTTGAATGGAGTTTCTAGGTGAAAGTATGACAAAGTAGTTAAGTTTCAAAAACAAGCAAGTTTTAGCAGAATTGTGGAAGTTTCCCATTCATTTCAATGGGACAAATTAAAGGAAAAAAGTGTAATATTTTAAAAAGTATAACAGTAATAAACACCAAAAGTCATAGCCGGCATTAGCAGAAAGAGCAGAACAGTTTAGAGTTTGAACGGAGAAAATCGGCTGAAAACTGAGGGAGTAGATAAGTGCCAAAAAGTGTACGGAAGCAACTAGGGGAATAATAATAAAGAAGAAAGAGAAACAGGAAAACAATAGTGTGGAAGCCCTTTAGGGCATCCACACAATAATAAAGTAGAATAAAGTAGAATAAAGAATAAAGAGAAACAGGAACTCAATAGTGTGGATGCATAAAGCATCCACACAATAATAATAACTAGAAAGGGAAAATTTCAGAAGAAATTTTATGTGTGCCTATGCCGCTGGTAATCAGTGTAGTTTGCCATTCATACAGCTACAGAGAGCAAAACTCAGCAGAGCAGCCATTCTCCACCATGAATTATGATAAAACAAACACCGCGCGCCTCACAGATGACAGCTTACAGTTTTGGGTAAAGATGAAGTGACTTTGTACGCCCCGATTTGCAGACGCTGTGCACACAGGTTCATGAGCAGAAGTCCCATTGTACCACGGCAGACCCAACAATGTTTGCATGAACACGCTTTGAAGCATTATGTTATGGACCACTTTTCACACATGGTTGGTGTACCCACACAGGCAGCTGTAGCTTTTCAACTCATAGCCCAACACACACCCAAAAACAGCCAAGACAGCACAGACTTTACACCCGTGGGTCCACCTCCCCTGCAGCGGCACTGCAGACCACGCCCGACACACACATCAAACACATAAAATAAATATATATGCACTTTTGCATTCACTTTTTGTTTTTGTTATTTTTACACAGTGTTCTGAATGATGAACAATGGTCTACAGCCAATCTTGTGTATTATTATACAAACTTTGGTTGTAAGATTCGGTTAAGCATTTAATAAAAAGCTAAATATTTTATATGAGAGTAAGAAAGAAAAGTATATCTTTATGTCCACCTTTCTCTGTTAATGCCCTACCTGGCCCCTGGCAAAAGCTTTGCTAGATCCGCCCCTGCACAGTTACCAGCTGTCAGCTACACAAAAAGGAGCTTGGTGTTTACAGGAGTGCAGAATTATTAGGCAAATGAGTATTTTGTCCACATCATCCTCTTCATGCATGTTGTCTTACTCCAAGCTGTATAGGCTCGAAAGCCTACTACCAATTAAGCATATTAGGTGATGTGCATCTCTGTAATGAGAAGGGTGTGGTCTAATGACATCAACACCCTATATCAGGTGTGCATAATTATTAGGCAACCTCCTTTCCTTTGGCAAATGGGTCAAAAGAAGGACTTGACAGGCTCAGAAAAGTCAAAAATAGTGAGATATCTTGCAGAGGGATGCAGCAGTCTTAAAATTGCAAAGCTTCTGAAGCGTGATCATCGAACAATCAAGCGTTTCATTCAAAATAGTCAACAGGGTCGCAAGAAGCGTGTGGAAAAACCAAGGCGCAAAATAACTGCCCATGAACTGAGAAAAAGTCAAGCGTGCAGCTGCCAAGATGCCACTTGCCACCAGTTTGGCCATATTTCAGAGCTGCAACATCACTGGAGTGCCCAAAAGCACAAGGTGTGCAATACTCAGAGACATGGCCAAGGTAAGAAAGGCTGAAAGACGACCACCACTGAACAAGACACACAAGCTGAAACGTCAAGACTGGGCCAAGAAATATCTCAAGACTGATTTTTCTAAGGTTTTATGGACTGATGAAATGAGAGTGAGTCTTGATGGGCCAGATGGATGGGCCCGTGGCTGGATTGGTAAAGGGCAAAGAGCTCCAGTCCGACTCAGACGCCAGCAAGGTGGAGGTGGAGTACTGGTTTGGGCTGGTATCATCAAAGATGAGCTTGTGGGGCCTTTTCGGGTTGAGGATGGAGTCAAGCTCAACTCCCAGTCCTACTGCCAGTTTCTGGAAGACACCTTCTTCAAGCAGTGGTACAGGAAGAAGTCTGCATCCTTCAAGAAAAACATGATTTTCATGCAGGACAATGCTCCATCACACGCGTCCAAGTACTCCACAGCGTGGCTGGCAAGAAAGGGTATAAAAGAAGAAAAACTAATGACATGGCCTCCTTGTTCACCTGATCTGAACCCCATTGAGAACCTGTGGTCCATCATCAAATGTGAGATTTACAAGGAGGAAAACAGTACACCTCTCTGAACAGTGTCTGGGAGGCTGTGGTTGCTGCTGCACGCAATGTTGATGGTGAACAGATCAAAACACTGACAGAATCCATGGATGGCAGGCTTTTGAGTGTCCTTGCAAAGAAAGGTGGCTATATTGGTCGCTGATTTGTTTTTGTTTTGTTTTGAATGTCAGAAATGTATATTTGTGAATGTGGAGATGTTATATTGGTTTCACTGGTAAAATAAATAATTGAAATGGGTATATATTTGTTTTTGTTAAGTTGCCTAATAATTATGCACAGTAATAGTCACCTGCACACACAGATATCCCCTAAATTAGCTGAAACTAAAAACTACTTCCAAAAACATTCAGCTTTGATATTAATGAGTTTTTGGGTTCATTGAGAACATGGTTGTTGTTCAATAATAAAATTATTCCTCAAAATACAACTTGCCTAATAATTCTGCACTCCCTGTATTTGTCTCTCAGAAACGGTTCATAACTTCCTTCAACTCATTCATGTCACCTAAAGGGTAAACCTGTTTCTCCATCACCTGTTCACCTCTGATGATTCAGTAAGGACATCTGGTTTGGAACAGCCGTTTTTACAGCTGTGACTCCAGCAAACATCAGCTGATACTAGAAATTAAAAGCAAATGAATTCTAACAACAGCTGATCAAGCTTAAACGTGCAGCTGTTGTTTAGCGCGATAAACAAACAAGAGCGAAAAGCCGATCATTGATCAGTTTCATGATTGAAGTTGCAACAGGCAGAGAATGACAGGGAGGCTTCGAACGACAGAATAAATCGTAATATTTTCTCTGAATGTGGCACGATTCCGTTTGTACGGCAACTCTACGAACTAACCCTTATGAATAAAATAAAGTTCAACGTCAGTAACTTAGCGCCAAGACACAGCTGTATACAAACTCCCGTCGTGCTAGCTAGCACGCAGTACGATTGTAAAAAGTCAGCACAATGAAAACAAACTACACCTAAACTCGGTTTATATCTGACCCAAATAGAGTGCAGGTCATAACTTCTTACCTGAAATTCAGTTCACCTCACGCTCCTGCCTTCGCTTTCCCTGATCCACGATTGACCTCGCGTTAGCAAACACCGGTCGATCGGCGGTAGCCTCACCGCCTTTTATGTCTCGTTCGCGGCATGTCCTTTCTGTCACACACCGTGGATAGCTGCCCTCTGTTGTAGCTCCACCACCAAACAACTCAGTTATTTTTTCCACATCGACATCAGCTGATACTAGAAATTAAAAGCAAATGAATTCTAACAACAGCTGATCAAGCTTAAACGTGCAGCTGTTGTTTAGGCGATAAACAAACAAGAGCGAAAAGCCGATCATTGATCAGTTTCATGATTGAAGTTGCAACAGGCAGAGAATGACAGGGGAGGCTTCGTAACGACAGAATAAATCGTAATATTTTCTCTGAATGTGGCACGATTCCATTTGTACGGCAACTCTACGAACGAACCCTTATGAATAAAATAAAGTCCAACGTCAGTAACTTAGCGCGCACACAGCTGTATACAAACTCCCGTCGTAATAGCTAGCACGCAGTACGATTGTAAAAAGTCAGCACAATGAAAACAAACTACACCTAAACTCGGTTTATATCTGACCCAAATAGAGTGCAGTTCATAACTTCTTACCTGAAATTCAGTTCACCTCACGCTCCTGCCTTCGCTTTCCCTGATCCATGATTGACCTCCGCGTTAGCAAACACCGGTCGATCGGCGGTCGTGCATGTCCTTTCTGTCATACACCGTGGATAGCTGCCCACTGTTGTAGCTCAGCGTTATAGCACCACCAAACAACTCAGTTATTTTTTCCACATCCAGCTGTAACTCCGATTCTGTGCGAGCATTTGCGAGAGACCGGGAGGTGAAACGACAGAGAGAGTCCCTCGCTATCCATTTGCAGCCAAGGCGCGGCAGCTAGCTAGGTAGCCGGCTAGCTGCCAGGCAGGACCGACGTCGTCAGAGCACTGTCGCTAAATATGGGATGTCTTGATAAAACAAGCAGATATTTGAAGTTTACACACCTACATTCTCGCCTGAAAATATCTTAAAAGTTTATTTTGTGACCTAGAAACACGAATAAAAGACATATAAAAAGCGAAGTGGTGGCCGCCATTGTTCACTCTGTAGAGGCGTGCTATGAATTGTGGGATATGGAGTTTTCAACACAAGGATAAATCTTTTCGGCTGTACTACTCCCGGTATACCACTAGAGAGAGCCAAGACACCACAAATGAAGTCTGTTTATTTGGCGCCAAAAGATGAATTGGCCTAAATTTGTACTAAAATATTAATATTTAAAAAACTATAAAAGTCATAAACACCAAAAGTCACAACATAATAGTCCAGCTCCAGCCGCACAAAATGATCTAACATATGTAATCCTAATGTCAAAACTGTTTGGCAGAGGGCTGGAAAATTTTCACTAAAATATTAATATTTAAAAACTATAAAATTCATAAACACCAAAAGTCATAGCACACCATTCCAGATCCGGCCGCACAAAATGAGGTAACATATATGAAGCTTGTCTCAAAACTGCGGGCGTGATACGTGTCGAAATTTAGGCGGAAGATGGAGAATAATAATAACTAGAAAAATTTGCATTTCCTGCGAAAATGCAGTGTGGATGCTGTAAAGCTGAAGCTGTCAGCTGAAACTAGCTGAAAAAGCTGAAAAGTTGCAGAAGTTGTAAAACCTTTGCAAAAATTGTAATAACTTTGCAGAAGCATAAGAACTTAGCAAAATGTAATTACTTAGCAGAACTGCAATAACGTAAAGAAAACATAATACTTGGCAGAAATACAATAACATAGCAGAACTTAGCAGCAGAAATTAGAATAAATATTGTAACTTAGCAGAAACAAGATAACTTTTCAGAAATACAGGATTTTAGCAAACATGGTACAAGATTACATAGATACTTTATTTAAACAAAATACCTAAACATTGCACAAATACTGTGATTTAGGACAAATACTACAACATAGCAGAAATGCTGTAATTCAGCAAATATACTATGCTATGGCACAAATAGAAAGAATATGCTCAAATACTATGATTTTGCTCAAATAATATGATTAAGCAATAATACTAAGATTTAGCAGAAATACTGTATTTAGCACAAATACCGAAAAGTAGCAGAAATACTGTAATTTAGCATAATAGTAATAACTTGCACAATTACAAATATGGACATGGTAAATGGCCTGTATTTATATAAGCGCTTTTATGGTCCCTAAGGACCCCAAAGCTCTTTACATATCCAGTCATTCACCCATTCACACACTGGTGATGGCAAGCTACGTTGTAGCCACAGCCACCCTGGGGCGCACTGACAGAGGCGAGGCTGCTGGACACTGGCGCCACGGGCCCTCTGACCACCACCAGTAGGCAACGAGTGAAGTGTCTTGCCCAAGGACACAACGACCGAGACTGTCCGAGCGGGCCTCGAACCGGTAACCTTCCGATTACAAGGCGAACTCCCAACTTTTGAGCCACGATCGCCCCCATATATGGAAACACACATGCACAGAGACACACACAGGATCCAATTCAATCAACCAGTGTAAATATATTGATTTTAAATCACACAATAAGATACACCCATAAAAGGCTCTCTCTCTCTCTCTCTCTCTGTCATACACACACACACACACACACACACACACACACACACACACACACGCAGCAGCAGCAGAAGCAAGTGAACAAACAGGGGCTGTACATACAGTGTTTCCTGTATGTTTCTAGGTGGGTCAAAAAGCCTGGAGCTGCTTAATTTGAATCCACCAATCAGAAAGGCTATGTACTTTTTTTCCCGCCAAAACAGGTGCACCTGTTTTTACACACGCAGCACAGAGACAGGATTTGTGCAGTCTATTTTTCATAGTGAGGACTCCTCTCAAACAAATGGCTATAATTTCCTTACCAGCTGCGCCACTGGGAAAGACAGTGAGCTCTTGGGAAACAGGGTGATGAGCAGTCAGAATTAGATCGCGGTGAGAGGCAAAGAGCGCCCGTTTTTGGAGTTACAAAACGTCGTGTAACTCAAAAACTAGGTGGACTAGAAGCATAATTCTTGTACTGGGTGAATCAGCGGACTTTGGTGTACTTTGACTGCGATTTTCATTGCTCTTTGTACATCCGTCGCTGAGATATGACGAGAGAAGAAACGGCAGACCTCAGATATGATTGGCTGGCTGGGAAGCCGTGCAGGCCCTGATATGTAAATTTGAATGTCTCAGTCCTCACAGAGGACCTGGCAAAAATATATAGAAATAGTATGATTAAGCATAAATACTACATTTAGCAGAAATACTGTATTAAGCGGCACGGTGGTTAGCACTGTTGCCGCACAGCAAGAAGGTCCTGAGTTCAATTCCACCATCAGGCCGGGGTCTTTCTGTGTGGAGTTTGCATGTTCTCCCGTGTTTGCGTGGGTTACCTCCGGTACTCTGGCTTCCTCCCACCGTCCAAAGACATGCAGCTTGTGGGGATAGGTTAATTGGATAATCCAAATTGTCACTAGGTGTGAATGTGAGTGTGAATGGTTGTCTGTCCTTGTGTGTTGGCCCTGCGACAGAATGGCGACCTGTACCCGCCTCTCGCCCTATGATAGCTGGGATAGGCTCCAGCGCCCCCGTGACCCTGAAAAGGATAAGCAGAAGCAAATGGATGGATGGACTGTATTAAGCACAAATCCTATAAAAAGCAAAAATCCTATATTAAGCAATATAAAAATCCTATAAAAAGCAAAAATACTGTACTATGATTTGGTAGAAAACTATAATTAATCAGAAATACTATATTTGGCAGAAATACTGTAATCAGCACATATACTGTAACATGACAGAAATTCCTCCACTTAGTAGTAATACTATAACATAACACAAATGTTATGATGAGTTGAGCGGCTGGTACTCTGGTGCAGTCAGCACAATCTGGAGCTGAACACTCTTAAAACTGTAGAGATGACAGTGGACTTCAGGAGACATCCTCAACTCTGCCCCCCCTCATCATATCAGACAGCCCTGTGTCGACTGTGGAGATCTTCAAGTTGCTGGGTACCACCATCTCCCAGGACCTGAAGTGGGAGACCAACATCAACTCCATCCTCAAAAAGACCCAGCAGAGGATGTACTTCCTGAGACAACTGGGGAAGTACAGTCTTCCACAGGAGCTGCTGATCCAGTTCTACACTGCAGTCATTGAGTCTGTCCTGTGCTCCTCCATCACAGTCTGGTATGGTGCAGCCACTAAACAGGACAGGTGCAGACTGCAGCGGACTGTACGGGCAGCAGAAAGGATCATCGGCGCCCCTGCCCTCCATCCAGGATCTGTACCTCTCAAGAACCAGGAAACGGGCAGGGAAAATCATCACAGACCCCTCACACCCTGGACACAGACTTTTTGACCTGCTGCCCTCTGGCAGACGGTACAGAAGCCTGCAGACCAGGACCACCCGACACAGGAACAGTTTCTTTCCCTCGCCATCTCCCTTCTAAACAGTTGAACTGTCACACTCCTCCCACTGCCAGACTGCAACTGCACCTTATGTACATTCTGTAGTATTCATTCCACCTCATTTCATTTCTGTATTTTATGTATATACGTTTAGATTAGTTTTTTATAGTTGGTTTACACAGCTTTGTGTATGTATGTGTATGCATGTGTAATGTATATATAGATGTGTGTGTGTGTGTGTGTGTGTGTGTGTGTGTGTGTGAGATTTACATTGCTGTGCTCGAGAGCCACCATCTACCGGAACCAAATTCCTTGTATTTGTCTGCACATATACTTGGCCAATAAACACGATTCTGATGATTTGGCACAAAACCATGATTTGGCAAAAATACTATGATTTAGCAGAAATACTATGATTGAGCAGAAGTACTAAGATGTAGTAAAAGTACTTTGATTTAAGAGAAATCCAATTATGGAGGAGTAATACTTTAAAATGGGAGAAATATTGACACACACACATTCACAGAGCCTAAAGGGAAGAGTATTTGTGCCATGGAGTGTTAAGAAGAATCTGAGGTCCATATTAGAAAAGCTGGTAAAAGTTTTCAGAATTGTAATAAATGATGAATATGAATTAGTGGTCTGTGATAGTGTATTAATTTGTAGGGCAAAAACAGGTTGTCCAAGGTGGAGTTGAACCCACGACCTTTGGGTTGCAGACCTGTGTCATTACCAGCTGCGCCACTGGGAAAGACAGTGTGCTCTTGGGAAACAGGGTGATGAGCAGTCAGAATTAGATCGCGGTGAAAGGCAAAGAGCGCCGTTTTTTGGAGTTACAAAACGTCATGTAACTCAAAAACTAGGTGGACTAGAAGCATAATTCTTGTACTGGGTGAATCAGCGGACTTTGGTGTACTTTGACTGCGATTTTCATTACTCTTTGTACATCCGTCGCTGAGATATGACGAGAGAAGAAACTGCAGACCTCAGATATGATTGGCTGGCTGGGAAGCTGGCAGAAATATATAGTAATAGTGTGATTAAGCATAAATACTACATTTAGCAGAAATACTGTATTAAGCACAAATCCTATAAAAAGCAGAAATACTATATTAAGCACAAATCCTATAAAAAGCAGAAATACTATATTAAGGAATATAAATATCCTATAAAATGGTATAAAAGCAAAAATACTGTAATATGATTTGGTAGAAAACTATAATTAATCAGAAATACTATACTGGGCAGAAATACTATATTTAGCACAAATCTTATAAAATAGCAGAAATAGTATGATTCAGCACAATAGTAATAACTTAAACAGAAAAATTGGAAAAGCAAAATGGACAGCTGAAAAATGCTGAACATGCTAAGGGTCCTTCAAATGTACTTGTTAAATGAAAAAAAAAAACTTAAAAAAAAGTGTAACAGTCACACAATCACAAATATGGAAACATATGGAAACACACATGCACAGAGAGACACACAGGATCAAATTCAGTCAACCAGTCTAAATATATTGAATTTAAATCATACAATAAGATGCTCCCATAAAAACTCTGTCTCGCCCTCTCTTTCTCTCTCTCTGTCACACACACACACACACACACACACACACACACACATACATAGGGAGAGACAAGCAAGTTTCTAGGTCAGTCAAGCAGCCTGGGAGCTGCTAAATTTGAATCCACCAATCAGAGGCTGTGTACTTTTTCCCGCCAAAACAGGTGCAGCCGTTTTACACACTCAGCACAGAGAGAGACAGGATTTCTGCAGTGTATTTCTCATAGTGAGGATTCCTCTCAAACAAATGGCCATAATTTCCTAACCGTAGGGGCTAGAACGGTCATTCTTACAACCGTTTTGTTCAGAAGAGATGGGGAATCTTCAAGTGTTGACAATTTATCATTAAAATATGAATTATTAAAGATATTTGACTTCTAATGCACCATAACTGAGTAGAGCAAAGCAAAACTGCCTTGACTTGCCCTCAAACAACGCTTTCTAACTCTAAATCTATTTGGAGTATCGATATCATTCTTTCACCGTAAGAGACAGCAGGCTTTGGTGAACAGTCATGGAAATTTTCAGGTCTCTGTGGAAATCCAAAAAAAAGATATGACGAGAGAAAAAAGTGGTTCATTTCCAGAGTTTGAAATCTTAAGAAATCTGAGCGAAGGACGAATTTCCTACCCTCAAACAAGTCTAACTCATTTCAGAACGGTAATAGGTGAGAAAAAAATTCTTGAATTGTGAGCGTCAGGAATGTCTGAAGATATACGGGGACAAGCCTCATGTTTTAACTTCGCTTCGTTAAGGAGATATGACGATTCGAATATGCCTGTCATTACAGAAATCAAGCGATGATTTTGAACAAACTCTCCATTGACTTTCTATGGAGAGTTTTCCGACTTTTTGTGTTGGTCTGAGGAGATTTGCCAAAATTCTATAAATCTCACAACAA
The DNA here is from genome assembly GCF_013358895.1 of Oreochromis aureus. Lineage (NCBI taxonomy): Eukaryota > Metazoa > Chordata > Actinopteri > Cichliformes > Cichlidae > Oreochromis > Oreochromis aureus. The sequence continues at coordinate 100,128 of NW_024108902.1, forward strand.
TGATGGTGACATTTTCTGAAAGCCAGCAAAAATACCTACGTTTTGATGTATAATTTGTGGAAGTTCAGTGAAAATTGAGCAAGTAGCAAGAAGTTGTTCGGACATGAAGAGAAGACTGCGAAACCTACAGTGGCACACTGAAAGCCAAGTGCATAGCAACCATAATAACGCATGTATTTTGTGAAAATCACAAAATGAAACTCAAAACTTAAAGAGGGATAAGATGAAAACGGTAACAGATATGAAAAAGCTGAATCATTCATGAATAGCCCAATAATTTGTGAACATTTTAAAATTTGAATGGTTGTTCTAGGCAAAAGTATGAGAAAGTAGTTAAGTTTCAAAAACAAGCAAGTTTTAGCAGAATTGTGGAAGTTTCCCATTCATTTCAATGGGACAAATTAAAGGAAAAAAGCTTAATATTTTAAAAAGTATAATAGTTAAAAAACCAAAAGTCATTGCCATCATTAGCAGAAATAGCAGAATAGTTTAAAATTTGAACGGTGAAAATCGGCTGAAAATTGTGGAAGTAGTTAAGTGCCAAAAAAAGTGCAAAAGTGGCAACTAGAATAATAATAATAAAGTATAATAATAAAGTAGAACTAGAGAAAATTTGCATTTCCTCATGAAAATGCAGTGTGGATGCTGGAACGCTGAAGCTGTCAGCTGAAACTAGCTGAAAAAGCTGAAAAGTTGCAGAAATTGTAAAAACTTTGCAGAAGCAAAGGAACGTTGCTAAAATGTAGTAACTTAGCAGAACTGCAATATCTTAGAGGAAACATAATACTTGGCAGAAATACAATAGCATAGCAGAACTTAGCAGAAATATTGTAACTTACCAGAAACACGATAACTTCCCAAAAATACAAGAATTTAGGAGAAATAGTATAAGATAACAGAAAGAATATATTTATCCAAACAGTCTTAAACATTACAGAAATACTGTGATTTAGAAAAACAGTACAACATAGCAGAAATGCTGTGATTTACCAGAGACACTGTAATATACTATTAATATTGTAATTTTAAATAAATACTATGTTTTAGCAAAAATACTCCAGTTTAGCATAAATATTATAACATAGCAGAAATACTACTTAATAGCAGAAATGATATATTTAGAAAGAAAAATATAATATAGTAGAAATACTATGATTTAGCAGAAATCCTACAATATAGCTCAATAACAATGATTTAGAACAGATACTATGATTGAGCAGAATAGTAATAACTTAAGTGAAAATATTGCAAAGGTAAAATGACAAGCTGAATAAAAAGGAACATGGTTAAGTTTGCTCAAAACTAATTTTTGTTCACCTGTGAAAAAATAAAATAAAAATACATTTAGAAATACAAATAAGAACAGCCAACAGATACACACAAAATCAAATATGGATACACAAATCAACAAATACACACAAAATCAAATATGGATACACAAATGTACAGAGACAGAGACACACGGTCAGTCAACCAGTCAACCAGTCTGAATATATTATATTTTTTCCAACAATGAGATGCTGCCCTAAAGAGGGTCTTTCTTCTCTCTCTCTCTCTGCACACACACACACACACACACACACACACACACACACACGATCCAATTCAGTCAACCAGTCTAAATATATTGAATTTGAATCTTACAATGAGATCATCCCATAAAAAGGCTGCCTCTCTCTCTCTCTCTCTCTCACACACACACACACACACACACACACACACAAGATCCAATTCAGTCAACTAGTCTAAATATATTGAATTTAAATCTTACAATGAGATCATCCCATATAAAGGCTTTCTCTCTCTCTCTCTCTCTCTCTCACACACACACACACACACACACACAAGATCCAATTCAGTCAACCAGTCTAAATATATTGAATTTAAATCTTACAATGAGATCATCCCATAAAAGGCTTTCTCTCTCTCTCTCTCTCTCTCACACACACACACACACACACACACACACACACACACACACACACACACACACACACACACACACACACACAAGATCCAATTCAGTCAACCAGTCTAAATATATTGAATTTAAATCTTACAATGAGATCATCCCATAAAAAGGCTCTCTCTCTCTCTCTCTGTCACACACACACACACACACACACACACACACACACACACACACACACACACACACACAAGATCCAAATCAGTCAACCAGTCTAAATATATTGAATTTAAATCTTACAATGAGATCATCCCATAAAAAGGCTCTCTCTCTCTCTGTCTGTCACACACACACACACACACACACACACAAGATCCAATTCAGTCAACCAGTCTAAATATATTGAATTTAAATCTTACAATGAGATCATCCCATAAAAGGCTCTCTCTCTCTCTCTCTCTCTCTCTGTCACACACACACACACACACACACACACACACGCACACACAAGATCCAATTCAGTCAGCTAGTCTAAATATATTGAATTTAAATCTTACAATGAGATCATCCCATATAAAGCTCTTCTCTCTCTCTCTCTCTCTCTCTCACACACACACACACACACACACACACACACACAAGATACAAATCAGTCAACCAGTCTAAATATATTGAATTTAAATCTTACAATGAGATCATCCCATAAAAAGTCTCTCTCTCTCTCTCTCTCTCTCTGTCACACACACACACACACACACACACACACACACACACACACACAAGATCCAATTCAGTTAACCAGTCTAAATATGTTGAATTTAACTCTTACAATGAGATCATCCCATAAAAAGGCTTTCTCTCTCTCTCTCTCTCTCTCTCTCTCTCCCTCTCTGTCACACACACACACACACACACACACACACACACACACACACACACACACACACACACACTTCTCTCTCCCTGTGTGTGTGTGTAAGTTTCTAGCTCAGTCAAGCAGCCTGGGAGCTGCTGAATTTGAATCCACCAATCAGAGAGCCTGTGCACTTTTTCCCGCCAAAACAGGTGCATGCAGCACAGAGAGACACAGAATTTCTGCAGTGTATTTCTCATAGTGAGGATTCCTCTCAAACAATTGGCCATAATTTCCTAACCGTAGGGGCTAGAACGGTCATTCTTACACCGTTTTGTTCAGAAGAGATGGGGGAATCTTCAGGTGTTAACAATTTATCATTAAAATATGAATTATTAAAGATATTTGACTTGTAATGCACCATAACTGAGTAGAGGCGAAGCAAAAACTGCCTTGACCTGCCCTCAAACAACGCTTTCTAACTCTAAATCTATTTGGAGTATCGATATAATTCTTTCACCGTAAGAGACAGCAGGCTTTGGTGAACAGTCATGGTAATTTTCAGGTCTTTGTGGAAATCTATCAAAAGATAGGACGAGAGAAAAAAGTGGTTCATTTCCAGAGTTTGAAAGCTGAAGAAATCTGAGCGAGGGACAAATTTCCTACCCTCAAACAAACCCAATTCATGGCCAAATGGTAATAGGTGAGAAAAAAAAAAATCGTACACTGTGAGCGTCAGGAGTGTCTGAAGATATATTGGCACAAGCCTCATGTCTTAACGTCGCTTTGTTAGGGAGATATGACGATTCGAATATGCCTCTCATTACAGAAATCCAGCGGTGATTTTGAACAAACTCTCCATTGACTTTCTATGGAGAGTTTCCAGACTTTGTGTTGGTCTGAGGAGATTTGCCAAAATTCTATAAATCCCACAACAATGATAGTAACATTTTCTGAAAGCCAGCAAAAATACCTACGTTTTGATGTATAAATTGTGGAAGTGTAGTGAAGATTGAGCAAGTAGCAAGAAGTTGTTCGGACATGAAGAGAAGACTGCAAAACCTTCAGTGGCACACTGAAAGCCAAGTGCATAGCAACCATAACAACGCATGTATTTTGTGAAAAATCACAATTTTGCAACTCAAAACTTAAAGAGGGATAAGATGAAAACGGTAACAGATATGAAAAAGCTGAATCATTCATGAATAGCCCAATAATTTGTGAATATTTTAAAATTTGAATGGTTGTTCTAGGCGAAAGTATGAGAAAGTAGTTAAGTTTCAAAAACAAGCAAGTTTTAGCAGAATTGTGGAAGTTTCCCATTCATTTCAATGGGACAAATTAAAGGAAAAAGCTTAATATTTTAAAAAGTATAACAGCAAAAATACCAAAAGTCATCGCCATCATTAGCAGAAATAGAAGAATAGTTTAAAATTTGAACGGTGAAAATCGGCTGAAAATTGTGGAAGTAGTTAAGTGCCAAAAAAAGTGCAAAAGTGGCAACTAGAATAATAATAATAAAGTATAATAATAAAGTAGAATAAAGAATAAAGAGAAACAGGAACACTATAGTGTGGATGCTTAAAGCATCCACACAATAAAGAATAAAGAGAAACAGGAACTCAATAGTGTGGATGCCTCCAGCATCCACACAATAATAACTAGAAAGCGAAAATTTCAGAAGAAATTTTATGTGTGCCTATGCCGCTGCTATTCAGTGTAGTTTGCCATTCATACAGCTACAGAGAGCAAAACTCAGAAGAGCACCCATTCTCCACCATGAACTATGGTAAAAACAAACACCGCTCACGCTTCACAGATAACAGCTTACAGTTTTGTGTAAAGATGAAGTTACTTTGTACAGCGCCGATTTGCAGACGCTGTGCACACAGGTTCATGAGCAGAAGTCCCATTGTACCACGGCAGATCCGACAATGTTTGCATGAACACGCTTTGAAGCATTACGTTATGGACCACTTTTCACACATGGTTGCGGTACCCAAACAGCCGGCTGTAGCTTTTCAACTCACAGCCCGACACACACCCAAAAACAGCCGAGAGAGCACAGACTACGCCCGAGAGGCGTGATTGCAGGTGCCGCTCAGGTGGGTCCACCTCCCTGCAGCGGCACTGCAGACCACGCCCGCCACACACATCAAACACGTAAAATAAATATTTATGCACTTTTGCATTCACTTTTTGTTTTTGTTATTTTTACACAGTGTTCTGAATGATGAACAATGGTCTACAGCCAATCTTGTGTATTATTATACAAACTTTGGTTGTAAGATTCAGATAACTATTTAATAAAAGCTAAATATTTTATATGAGAGTAAGAAAGAAAAGTATATCTTTGTGTCCACCTTTCTCTGTTAATGCCCTACCTGGCCCCTGGCAAAAGCTTTGCTAGATCCGCCCCTGCACAGTTACCAGCTGTCAGCTACACAAAAAGGAGCTTGGTGTATATTTGTCTGTCAGAAACAGTTCATAACTTCCCTTCAACTCATTCATGTCACCTAAGGGTAAACCTGTTTCTCCATCACCAGTTCAGCTCTGATGATTCAGTAAGGACATCTCCTGATTTCATCTTCATGCTCCAGCAAACATCAGCTGATACTAGAAATTCAATTCAATTCAATTCAATTTTATTTATATAGCGCCAAATCACAACAAAAGTCGCCTCAAGGCGCTTTATATTGTACAGTAGATAGCACAATAATAAATACAGAGAAAACCCAACAATCATATGACCCCTATGAGCAAGCACTTTGGCGACAGTGGGAAGGAAAAACTCCCTTTTAACAGGAAGAAACCTCCGGCAGAACCAGGCTCAGGGAGGGGCGGCCATCTGCTGCGACCGGTTGGGGTGAAATTAAAATCAAAAGAATTCTAACAACAGCTGATCAAGCTTAATCGTGCTGCTGTTGTTTAGCGCGATAAACAAACAAGAGAGAAAAGCCGATCATTGATCAGTTTCATGACTGAAGTTTCAACAGGCGAGAGAATGACAGGGAGGCTGTCATAAAGTTCAACATCGGTAACATCGGTAACTTAGCGCACACAGCTGTATACAAACTCCGTAGTGCTAGCTAGCACGCAGTACGAGTTATTGTAAGTGATTGAAAAAGTCAGCACAACGAAAATAAACTACACCTAAACTCGGTTTATATCTGACCCAAATAGAGTGCAGGTCATAACTTACCTGAAATTCAGTTCACCTCACGCTCCTGCCTTCGCTTTTCCTGATCCACGATTGACCTCCGCGTTAGCAAACACCGGTCGATCGGCGGTAGCCTCACCGCCTTTGTATGTCTCGTTCGCGGCATGTCCTTTCTGTCACACACCGGTGGATAGCTGCCCTCTGTTGTAGCTCCACCACCAAACAACTCAGTTATTTTTTCCACATCGACCAGCATCATCGGCCCATATAAACGAAAAATAAGTCCAGCTAAGACACAGACCCTTGCCAAGCGATCGGGCGATTAAACAAATTTTAGCCACCTCACTATCAGCCAAGCCTGGGTGGTTTTTCACGAAGGGTCGCTAGCCGCGCTAGCTAGCTAAGCTAGCGGCGCTAGGTAGCTAGCCAGCCGGCTATCAGCGCTAGGTAGCTAGCCAGCCGGCTATCAGCAACACGTAAGAGAACTGTTGCTAAATAAACTACACCTAAACTCGGTTTATATCTGACCCAAATAGAGTGCAGGTCATAACTTCTTACCTGAAATTCAGTTCACCTCACGCTCCTGCCTTCGCTTTCCCTGATCCACAATTGACCTCCGCGTTAGCAAACACCGGACGATCAGCGGTAGCCTCACCGCCTTGTATGTCTCGTTCGCGGCATGTCCTTTCTGTCACACACCGGTGGATAGCTGCCCTCTGTTGTAGCTCCACCACCAAACAACTCAGTTATTTTTTCCACATCGACCAGCATCATCGGCCCATATAAACGAAAAATAAGTCCAGCTAAGACACAGACCCTTGCCAAGCGATCGGGCGATTAAACAAATTTTAGCCACCTCACTATCAGCCAAGCCTGGGTGGTTTTTCACGAAGGGTAGTCGCTAGTCGCGCTTAGTTAGCTAAGCTAGCGGCGCTAGGTAGCTAGCCAGCCGCTATCAGCAACACGTAAGAGAACTGTTGCTAAATAAACTACACCTAAACTCGGTTTATATCTGACCCAAATAGAGTGCAGGTCATAACTTCTTACCTGAAATTCAGTTCACCTCACGCTCCTGCCTTCGCTTTCCCTGATCCACGATTGACCTCCGCGTTAGCAAACACCGGACGATCAGCGGTAGCCTCACCGCCTTGTATGTCTCGTTCGCGGCATGTCCTTTCTGTCACACACCGGTGGATAGCTGCCCTCTGTTGTAGCTCCACCACCAAACAACTCAGTTATTTTTTCCACATCGACCAGCATCATCGGCCCATATAAACGAAAAATAAGTCCAGCTAAGACACAGACCCTTGCCGAGCGATCGGGCGATTAAACAAATTTTAGCCACCTCACTATCAGCCAAGCCTGGGTGGTTTTTTTCACGAAGGCGCTAGCTAGTTAAGCTAGCTAAGCTAGCTAGCTTAGCGGCTATCAGCAACACTTAAGAGAATTGTCGCTAATATGGGATGTCTTGATAAAACGAGCAGATATTTGAAGTTTACACACCTACATTCTCGCCTGAAAATATCTTAAAAGTGTATTTTGTGACCTAGAAACACGAATAAAAGACATATAAAACGAAGTGGTGTCCGCCATTGTTTGACTCGGTAGAGGCATGCTATGAATTGTGGGATATGTAGTTTTCACCAAGCATGGCACCCTTTAGGCCGTACTACTCCCGGTATACCACTAGAGAGAGCCAACACACCACAAATGAAGTCTGTTTCTATGGTGCCAAAAGCAGAATCTTTCTCAGGAGCCTAGAAATTGGCCTAAATTTGCACTAAAATCTAAATTTTTCAAAAACTATAAAAGTTATAAACACCAAAAGTCACACCATACTAGCCCAGCTCCAGCCGCACAAAATGATGTAACATATGTACCCCTATTGTCAAAACTGTTTGGCAGAGGAGCGCGGGAAAATTTTCACTAAAATATTAATATTTAAAAAACTATAATAGTCATAAACACCAAAAGTCATAGCACACCATTCCAGATCCAGCCGCACAAAATGAGGTAACATATATGAAGCTTTTCTCAAAACTGCGGGGCGTGATACGTGCCGAAATTTAGGCGGAAGATGGAGAATAATAATAAGAATAATAAATCCGACGAATAGTAATATGTGTGCCTCTTGGCATAGGCACACATAATAATAAATCCGACGAATAGTAATATGTGTGCCTCTTGGCATAGGCACACATAATAATAATAAGAATAATAAATCCGACGAATAGTAATATGTGTGCCTCTTGGCATAGGCACACATAATAAAGAGAAACAGGAACTCAATAGTGTGGAAGCCCTTTGAGGGCATCCACACAATAATAAAGAATAAAGAGAAACAGGAAAACAATAGTGTGGATGCCTTAAAGCATCCACACAATAAAGAGAAACAGAAACACAATAGTGTGGAAGCCCTTTAGGGCATCCACACAATAAAGAGAAACAGGAACTCAATAGTGTGGAAGCCCTTTTAGGGCATCCACACAATAAAGAGAAACAGGAACTCAATAGTGTGGAAGCCCTTTGAGGGCATCCACACAATAAAGAGAAACAGGAACTCAATAGTGTGGATGCTTAATCAGCATCCACACAATTAAGTGCACTTACACAGCTGAGACTATGTTTAAAATTTTCATCATTTTTCATTTTGGGAACAGTTTAAGTTTGCGCTGTGAAGCGGAGCTGCTGCTAACCGCTTTTACTGTATCTGTGTACTGTATCTGAGTACTGTGTACTCTACCTGTGTACAGCACCTATGTACTGTATCTGTATACTGCACCTGTGGATAAAGCAGTGGCTCTGGAGGTGTCGGCGGAGGAGGGCGACAGCTCCATGCCGAAGCCGTCACTAAAATGTTGACAGAACTTTGGGGATGGAAAAAGAACTACATCTCTCAAAAGGCAGACATGGGGAAAAGTCCGGCACCGTGTGGAAAAAGCAAAATCGTAGGATAGGCTGGATCAATCTGCAATTTATATTTTTTATATTTATATTTTTTATACTGGATGGATTAAGCCTCATTTTTTACTTAGTGAATCCTGCCACACTATGTCAACAAGCTTCATTTGTATTATCTGGTGTCTGTGCTTCATTGGACTTCCTCAGTATCCTTTAGTAGTTTATGTGTTGCTTTAAATGATGAGCAAGCAGTATATCTGCTGTCCATAGTTGGAAACAGTGATAACACACACAAACCAACATGTGCTAGCCCGACTGTTTCAAACTTCATTTTCATCAAAGATAACATGTGAATTGAGAACCGCATCAAGAGACCCGCAGTCCAGTTTTGTTCATGTACAGTGTGGTTGACACAAAAGCCCTCAGTCTATCAATGAAAAATGAAGAGCAAACACCAACATTACTCAACATCATAAAGTATTAAAAGTACACTGTCAAATGCCTAATTCAAAGCAACCTGTTCACAAATCTAAAAGCTGCTCATTTGGAGCATTTGATTAAATACAATAAATCCATAAATATCTGGACAAAGCTGCATTGTGTTTTGTAATTTTGATTTTTCTTGTTGTTGATCTGAACATTGAGTCTCATTTTAAAGTGACTAATATGGATAACAGAATGATAGTCACAGGGACAAAGAACAAAATCAGATGGTGTACTTGTTGGCTAAACAAGCTCTGAAAAAGGATAACATTATGAAGGTACAGATGGGTGATAAATTTAGGGAAATATTATGACTTGCACAGCCATCACATATCAGCCCATCTGAACACCTATTGGAAATTTTAATGATGTTAGGCTGCTCTCTTCATCACCATCACCAAAGGAGTTGGGGAATGCTAAGGTGCACTGAAGCTGTTCTGGCTCAACAGCTGCAAAAACAGCAAAAGCAGGGAAAGAGATCTCATCTACATTCACTCATCACTTTGTTTGATACATATACACCCAGTTACTGAGCACTGCTAAAAGCCACAGTCTGCTTGAGTATTGTTTCTGATCGTGTTAATCCCTTTATGAACATTTGGACCAATCCTCTAATGGCTGCTTCCAGCAGGATAACGCACCATATCACAAAGCTCAAATAATCTAAAAGGGGTTTTTTTGTTTTTTTTTACATGACAGAGTTCAACACTCAAATGGACTCAACAGTCACCCGATCTTAATCCGGTAGAGCACCTTTGAAATGTACTGAAACAAGAGATTGCCATGATGGATGTGCAGTCTACAAATCTGCAGAAACTGCACAATGAAATCATGTCAATGTGGACCAAAATCTCTAAGCAAGTTTAGCACCACCTTGCTGAATCTATGCCATGAATAATGAAAGCAGTTCTAAAGGTGAACGAGGGTCCAATCTGGTACTAATGATATCTAATAAACTGGGCAGTGAGTATTTAAAACAAAGCAAAATGTGTGAAAAATGAAAACAACAGAAAAAAAAACTTTATAGTGCAAACAAATCAGTTCAGTACAGTTGTATTTACCTAGGATCGACACTTTCATATCGTACAGTAAAGACTCTACAGTTGTTAGGGTGGGAACGTTGGGGCAGTTGGTAAAAGTGGGAAGGAAGAACTAACTTTTAACAGGAACACATCTCCAGCACAACCAATTTCATGGAGGGGAAGCTGGACCTGGGGTCATGAGAAGAAAGGAATTAAACAGTCCAAAGCAAACAAAAGTACTCACCTTTGAGACTTTGCTTAGGGGCAGTTAAAACAATGCCAATATGTGCTTTAAGGGTAGGATCAGGTGAAATGCCACTATATATTAGAAGAAAACTGTTAATACTTAATTATTAGATAAATTTGAAAGGTCATAATAAAAGTCATCCTGTTAAGAAAGTGTTAGAAAACTGTTGGGAAAGAGGAAAGGATTTTTCAGGTACAAGTACGGTGACTATTTGCAGATTTATACAGATGGATCGAAAAATCCAAAAATTAAAGAAGTGTGGCAGTTGTCATTCCAGAAGAAATTCCTAAGGAAATTGAAGTGATGTCGCAGTATAACCCAAGAGATGGCAGCAGTGCAACATTGTTGGACTGCAAGCTGCGGTAAAAAAGCGAAGAAAAAAACACGAACGCAGTCACCGATCGCACTCCAGTCCAGCAGGTGGCGGAAAAAAGCCCGATCCAAGTTGGGGTCACAGCCGCCAATGAGTCCAAAGAAGAAGGAGAAGAAGTTAAACGTGTATGCTGAGCTGGCTGATGTGGAATCTGTATTTCGTGATTTTAGTAGATAACTCGGCAACAGTAGGATGGAGAATGACATTCTTGTCTCTCTGGAAGATTTAGGGTAAGTGAAAATACGGTTATGTATGCCGCTGTGGAAACACTGTGTGCCTAGCCACGCTGCAGGCAGCACACCTGCCCATTCTTTTCTATTTTAGCCAGCGCTATACAAATATAGCTTGAGCTAAACGGCTAAATTGGTGTAGTAGCTAACGTTCGGGCGGTGTTGTGTATTTATTTATTTAAATTTAAAATCGCTGCTTATGAGTGTCATATTGATGTGTGTACACAGTCATGTAAGTCGAGCCTACACAATGATTTGACATGATAAGCTACAGGCTTCGTCAGCAGCAGCAGCAGCAGCTGCTGCCATGAAAATGCATACGAGGATAGCTCCAACACATTCTTTTCCATTAACCAGTTCAGACCAGTTTTCTAAACAAGTGGGACTTCGATAGAGAAGATGGTTCCAGATTAATCTCTTATACGCTGAAATTTCCAGTAGGTTCTCCCAAGTCACTGGGGCTCTCGTGCCACTTTCGTTGCCTCATGTAAGCCTGACAGTAAGAAGAGTCCTTAAATAACCACATTTTAAAATGTGCTTTGGTTCTGTTTGGAGACGCTCTGGCTCTCTTAGCAGGCTTCATTTTTACTCGTCATCAAGAGTGAGAGAGGTTTTATGTGTTTTGGGTTTTTTGGGGTTTTTTTTGTTTTTTAAATATGAGCTCTATTTGTGTGTGTGTGTGTGTGTGTGTGTGTGTGTGTGTGTGTGTGTGATGGATTGATTGAGTGCAGGTACCAAGGCCCTCTGTTGGAAGAAGGAGCTCTGGAATCTGCTGTGAGTGGAGGAGCAGCTTCACCCGAGTTTACCAAGCTCTGCGCTTGGATCGTCTCAGAACTCAGACTCTACTGCAAACTGGAGGAAAATGTCCATGCTACCAACTGTAAGCGCTGCTCATTCACTAGGACATAAAGCTCTTCCTGATGCTAACAAATGTAAAATATAATTGTTGAATAGTTGTACAGGAGATTATTAATGAACATCTATTCCAGTGTTTGTTATTTTCTGGCCTCGAATTTCAGTCCATGATTGTGGGTATCATACATGAGTTAATGAAATGAGATCTAACCAACTTGTTTATCTAAAAGCCATCATTTAGAAAGTGCTTTTTGCTCTTGTACCTGTTCCAGGCCCGAGTGAGGCAGAGGGCTTCCAGCTGGAGATGAGCGGCCTGCTGTCAGAGCTCACCTGTCCATACTCTGTCCTCACCAGTGGAGACATTACCCAGAGGTTCCTGAACAGGACAGACTGCCTGCTGCTTATAAGTATGAAAAACACTCTTAGTAACCACGCCTGTCTTTAAAGAGCAACTTAAACCTACACTGACACTTTCTGTGAACTGCTTAGACACACACACAGGCTGTGATAAAGGGCCACCTAATGTCAACATGTCTTCTGTATTTAAATGTCTAATGTGGATGAAAGCAAAAAAAGTGACAGGAGAGGAAAGATGTGAGTCTTGCGCACTATGCTCTCACTGCAGGCAAAACAAGTGAAATGTTCACTGTGGGTGTGCCACTGGTGTTTATGAGTTTTAAAGGCTCACACATTCAGCAGGTGTCCAGTTTTACCTGTTGGCTTGGAGAGGGTGTGGCAGCTTTACTAGTAATATGCTGCATTTAGAAATGAAAAGTCTTTATTCTGGTAGGTGCCTTCATCTAGTTTTACTTCTTTCACTGTGCATTTCTCTCATACACGATCCATAAATCTGCAAGTTCCGTCTGTGCAGTCACTGGTGTTCATGCAGCATTACTGTAGTCATCCATGTTGTCATCCTCTGAATTTCCTGACTTCAGCGGCGCATAAACTGAGTAATTATACTATAAACACTGAGGTCCACTGGCTTCATGTTTTTGCTGTAGTTCAGGTCAGAATTGGATCCTGATGATTACAGGAAAAAATAATGACAAATCACAAAAATTTGTTCATCCTTCCATCTTCTTAACTGCTTCTCACACCTGTGATAAGCTGAAAGGTGCTGTACAGTGGACATTTCACCATTCTGTGGCAGGGTAGGAGTCAAACATGAGCAATAAATCTAAATTGAGCTTGTAGTATGAACATAGTTTGATGATGGCAGGAAAATCAGCAGTGGATACTGGATCTGACCTGTCTGGACAGAACACAGCCATGGTTGTTGCCACACTTTTCACCCTGACACTCTGTGTGTTTTTTAACTTGGGCAATTCCCAGTCGGTTTTCCAGAGGGAAGTAAATGAAGGTGGAGTATTGCTTCACTGTCTTGACTTGGCCTCAAAACACAGATTAGTGCCGACTTGTAAATCTCAAGTGAAGCTGATTTGTTTTAAATGTGACTTTCAGAAACCTGATCTCACTGTCACAGCAATAAGAATTTACTCAAATCCATTTTTGGCGGGTTTCAGCTTTTCTGGTTTCTGAGTTGGAGGCGTCGAGGATGATCCTGGTTAACAAGCCTCAGAAGAAAGCCCAGGAGTCCGGAAGCCCTGTGTTCCAAGAACTGAAGGGCATCTGCATGGCACTGGGCATGTCCAAGCCTCCAGCCAACATCACCATGTTCCAGTTCTTCAGTGGCATAGAGAAGAAGGTCAGTTAGACACAGAGAGGTGGTGTCCACTATAAAGTATGGTCTCTAAAAAAGAGCGACACCATATTACATCGTGTTGTGATAACTCACACTGGGTCGTAGGCTGGGGAGTGAAAGTGGGTTTTTAAGTGAGAGTTAAAAACGACGAGTGAGGGAGCAGTAGCTGTCTGACCTTATGTTGCATTTTTGAAACAAGCAAAAACATCTGGTCTGCTGACCTGAGAGAACGAGGTGGGACACAAGGGTGCAGCAGCTCGGACGGATAAATGGGGCAGAACCTTTTAAGAGACATAAAGACAAATAAAAGGATTTTGAATTCATAAACGAGCAGCCACTGAAGTTATGCTAAAATTGAAGTGATGTGCTCTCACTTGCACCAGAAAAAAATTGAGTGGCGGTGTTTTGCACCAGCTGTAAGTGAGCAATGGAAGCCTGGCTGATTCCTATGAGAAGTGCATTGCCGTAATTGAGATGAGAGCTTATAAATGTTTATGATGATTATTTAATATTTCATTATCTGATAACATCTCATCTGTGTCAGCACTCTAGGCAGACTTTAACATTTGCCTGCCCCAAACCAAAGATTTCCCACTGCTGCTAATTTATTAGTTTTCACATATATGAGATAAATGATTAAAATATAACTGTTTTGCAGTGACTAAACACGAAGTTTCAGGGGCTGAGGCAGAATTTCATAATGGATTTTGCACGTTTCAGAGAAATACAAAACCTTGTTGTTGTTGTTGGGTTTTTTTGTTAATACAGCATATAATGACCAATGTTGGGCAATTAATTATATAGTTACTACTTCAAAAAAGTAACTCAGTTTGGCAAACAACAAAGTTTTTTGCAGCTATTTATTTTTTTTAATGCAGCCAAGGCGTTTTTTTTAAATAAACATTTCAAACTATTTACAGAACATTCAGCTGTTCTGCATCAAATCTGATGCCACACAAATTATTTGTGCCACTCCAAAAAATAATTTCTGTCCACTATGAGATAAAGGAGAACAACAGCCTGATACCGGCAGGCCTGACAACAGGAGATGTATCACTCCTGTAACACCTGTAATGTTCAGCAGCCGCCTCATTGTTCTGACACACACAACAAAACTATTGACTACACTACACACTAACTACACAAGATTTGCGCCAAACGTCTCAAATCTCTCACATCTCAGAACACCGCCGTCACTCCTAAAACTTCCCCCCGTTTCTTAACAACTAGATGCCATGTTGCCATATCATTTTTTGACTGGTCGACACGGTACTTTTTTCGACCAATAGGAAAGGGTGGGGGTTTTTTTGGTTTTGTTTTTGCTCACAGGCGGGGAGTGCTTTCGAGCGGTTTCCTTATAAAACACCGTTTTTACCGTTTCTTCCCGCAGTAAATATAAACAACGATAGTATTCAGGAAGAAAACCTAACATTGCATATATTTTTATCATAACTCTGGTTTTACATGGCCTATCAACACAATTTAAAAACTGGTATAAAGTCCACACTTTTTCCGTCAATTGTTCCGTCTGTCCTGCTCACATCTCCAATGGTTGTACACGTTGTCATTAATGTGGCTTCACTGTACATCAGCCACACCGCTTTGCTAGCTAAAACACCGGTGTCGGCACATAAGGACACCTGTCAACGACGTTGATTGGCTGCGTATATACGAATGTGAATCGCATTATTGGTTGGACTATAGGATCAGGTGGCATCGTTCTAATCCCATACAGGAGCAGCCAGTCACTTACTGACTAACACTGCAAAACGTAATTGTTAAAGTTTTAATTTTAATTTCATTTCAGGTTAGATTTTTTTTGTGCGCAACACAGATTTTCTGTGCGCAGAGACCGTGCCAGCAGTGCGCAATTGCGCACGTGCGCAGCTTAGAGGGGAACATTGGTTTCCACACCACTGAAGTTGTTTTACCTCTCTTTTCAACCAACGGCATTCTTTCTTCAGCAGCCATTATCCTCTCCTCTCCCAATAACTTCTGCTTAGCTTTCCGAGCTTCCCTCGGGACCTCTTAATTGTTGTGACGCGTGTTCGAAACACAGAGGTGCGCTCGATTTGCCACACGGAGCAGCGCGAGAGTAAAGCACGAGGGAGGTGCTAATAATCGGCTCAGTCATTTTTAATGATCGTTGAAAACCCAGATCGTAATCGAGATTAAAATTCGATTAATTGAGCAGCCCTATGTGGACTTTTGTTTTTATCATTTGGAATAGATACTTGTCATGTCCCAGTGCTCCTCCTCTTCAGTTTGAATTATGAATGGATGCTGCACCATCTTGTGGTAGAAAATGATATTACATGAAAGTACTGCTCAGTAGGGCTGGGTATCGTCACTGATTTCTAGAATCGATTCATTTCCGATTCACAAGGTCCCGAATCGATTCGATCCACGATTCGATTCGATTCGATTCAATTCAATTCGATTCAATTAAATTCAATTTGAATCTGGGAAATTTTGACAGTCAGAAATATTATAATTCAGATCAATACATTTACATATTTTTGTATCTATAAAAAGGAAGCTGACACACGCAAGACTTTATCAAAGGTGTGAGCATCACAGCAGATGCCTTTGTGTCAAAGTAGCTGAAGATAAAACACAGAAAAACATGAAGGTGGTTTTCCTGGCCTGGGATTTTATAAAATATTCTGCAGTACATCAAAACGTAAAGAAAACCATTAATCAACATATGAACGTTACCTCTGACGTTACAGCGGTTTTATTAGAGACATGGCTAAGCGTTTTGCATTTTGCATAATTTTAAAAAGTTTAAATTTGTTCAGTATTGAACGGCAGAAATTAGGTTTTCTTTTCGGAAGTATGTAAAACGAAAAAAAAAAAAACAGCGGCCGACACCGCTGTAAACAACAGTAGACTTGTAGCGTAACAAGCAAGTTTAATAATGCAGAAAACAGATTTTTAGACGGAAACTGTTCTTGAAGTACAGAGAGAGAGAGAGAGCTGTGCATGAAGTGTGATTTTTTTTTTTTTTTTTTTTTTTTTTTTATCGTGGTGGAAGCAAAACAGTAAAAGTCAGAGTGATTTCATGACGATGTTTATGTGAAGCGTAGTTTGGATCTTCTTTTGCTGCTGGTTCAGTCAATATTGTTTGGAGAGAGATAAAACTAACAGCTTTAGAATCAGCGCGAAAAGGGCGTGAACACAAAGCGCAGACCTGCCGAAACATCAGAATCAGCGAGCTGTCGGCTTTCAGCCCCGACCGTGTCCGTGCAGTTGTTGTGCCAAAAAGTGATTGTCTGCCAGAAAGTGATTGCCGCCCGCGGGAGCGCGCGCAGCCGCTTAAAGCTGCAGCGCCCGTCGGGTGATAAAGGCGACATCTCACTGATTCTGATCCGCTGGTCCGCGCTGTGTGTTTACGTCCTTGTGCAGAATCCCGTGTACCTGCTCTCATTTACTGTCTTAGCTGTTTGGTGGTTGTTGGTGGTGGTTGTTTCGGGCAAAATAAATTTATATTAAAAAATCGATTCAGGATTTTAATGAATCGATTTCACGTTATCCAAGCCAGAATCGATTTTAATCGATGAATCGATTATTAAAACCCACCCCTACTGCTCAGCGCTGTTTTCACTCCTTTTGACATTTAGTGTAAAACATTTTAGAAAGTGTATAAACTTACAATGAGTGAACGAGTTTTAAAATGTAGGCTTAAAAGCAAAGGAAGAATGTGAGCTGCCTGCCAGCAACACTGAGAGAAATGATGCCATGATGTATTTTGCAACAACCAACCATTAGGCTGACAATCTGAAGTCAGGGAAAGGATTCCTGCCCTCCTAAAGTGTTTTTTCTTTGAAAGCAGATACTTTTACAATTCAACTTACACACATCTGCACATGCTCTCTTTTTCCTTTCAGCTGAAAGAAGCCCTTAGTCGAGTTCCACCAAATCATGTAGGGGAGCCATTGTTAAAGAGGCCCCTTGGACCTGTGCACATGGTAAGTAAAAATGATGCAGAAATGCAGAACAGTCAGTGAATGGTATGTGAAGACTCTTTCTTCTCTCTTAATTTTTTTTACCTTAGGAAAAAATTGAGGCTATAAACCAAGCGCTAGTGAATGAGTATGAGGTGAGAAGGAAGATGTTGTTGAAACGTCTTGACGTGACGGTGCAGTCCTTCGGTTGGTCTGATAGAGCAAAGGTACGTAGCAACGTGGGATCCTCCTAACCAAGTGTGAAGCACATGTCTAGCTTTTTAAACAGGAGCACTGTGGGTTACAGAGGTACTGCTCTTTGCTTTCTTTCATAGCAAATGTTCTTAATTGGGTTAGCTACAAAATCTTCTGCTCTTAAATGTTGTTCTTCTCACTATAAAAATGTTGGGCTAAAACCAAAATAATCCTTATTTATCTTTTACCGGTGTTTGTGCTGCCCTCAGTTTGTCCTGCATCTGAAACCAGCTATTTTGGCTGTTCTTCTGTAAGGTCATCATTCATTTGGTGGGTGTGGCTGCTTTGCTGACAAACAGAACTACATGCGACATTACGGCCACATGCTCTCACTGACATCATATAGAGCCAGGAGTTTGTGCCTGAGCTTTTGGCTCACATGTACATATGGTGGACTCATCATTTAAACTTTGGTTATGTTTAATATGAGTATGTGAACAGGAGATATGACAGAAAATATGAAAAGGTAGAATAGGTTGACTTGAAGTTATAACTTCATCCGGACCACAACTTTTCATAAGTAATTATTATTTGAAAATAATATAAAACGGTGAGAAATTCCTGCCTCTAGAGCAGCGGTCCCCAACCTTTTTTGCGCCACGGACCGGTTTATGCCCGACAATATTTTCACGGACCGGCAATAAGGTGTCGCGGATGAATACAACAAAATAAAACTAGTGCCGGTACCGAAAAAAAGAAGATTTATTCATAACACACGTGAAAAGACCCAGGAAAACAGAGTTAACGATAAAAACGATAACAAAATAACGTTGAAAACCGATAAAAACCCTGAAAACCATACATTTCACACCTGAGTCTCAACTCTCGCGGCCCGGTACCAAACGACTCACGGACCGGTACCGGTCCGAGGCCCGGGGGTTGGGGACCGCTGCTCTAGAGGTTTCCTGAAGGGATACAGCCTGAAATCCAGAGGAATTATAAGCTGCTATAAAATGATGAAAATAGTAATCATCTTTTCAAATAACTCTGCCAGTTGATTGTTGATTCTGAGTCTTGTGTTTAGTCATATACTTTGAAAATACTGTTTAATACTTGATGTGTTACTGTCGTGTTGTGGATTTTGGGCTTTATTGTGCTCATCTCTCTTCAGACACATGCTGATAAGTTGAGTAAAGTTTACCCTCCACTGCGTTCAGCTCTTGCCAACAAAAGTAAAGTCTCTGTTGCTCATCTTCTTGCCGCTCGCCAAGACTTCTCCAAGATCCTCCGCACAAGCAGCGGCAAGATCAGAGAGAAGACAGCCTGTGCCATCAATAAGGTGGGATCATCAGAGCAGTGACACCTGCCCTTCTTCCTTTTCATGTCTTTTACTCTGTTTTTATTTCAGTGTAAAAGGCGTTGATTTAATACTGACTGTTTGGTGGTTATAAACATATAAAGCTCAGCACAGTAACTTTAACTTTAGTTTGAAATGTTTCTCCTGGTCATCCACGCGTCACGTCTAGTGGTGCTGTGGCCAAGCGTCCCGCAGCTGTTTGATTTCAGCACATTTCCTCTCCTCAGGTTCTGATGGGCCGAGTACCAGACAGGGGAGGTCGGCCGTGTGAGATTGAGCCTCCGCCTCCAGAGATGCCCACCTGGCAGAAGCGTCAAGATGCTCCCCAAATCGGAGGACACTATGGCGGCGGTGGGCATGGAGGTGGCAGGGGAGGATACGATCACGGCTCTCAAGGTGGCCGTGGGGGCTATGAGAGGGGAGCCGGGGGAGGAGGACACGGGGAGAGAGGAAGTAGAGGAGGAGGTGGAAGAGGGAGAGGCAGTTACAACCAGGGCTACTATCAGGATGCAGGAGGTCATCACGGGGGAGGAGGAAGAGGAGGTTATGGAGGAAACCACCAAGGAGGCTTCCAGGATCCCAACTACCATGGAGGAGGAGGCGGCGGCGGCTACCATGACGGCGGTCATTACCAAGACAGAGGTGGCGGTCGAGGAGGTCGGGGGGGTAGAGGAAGAGGAGGAAGGGGAGGAGGAGGACAAGGAGGGGGCTGGGGAGGAAGAGGGGGGCAGAATTTTAACCAAGGAGGACAGTTTGAACAGTTCTTCCAGCATGGTGGGCAGCATTACAGCCAGGCTGGCTTTAGTCAAGGCAGACATTATACTAGCTGAAGGCAGCGCAGGGCAGCACAGCAGAGTCCACGTCGACTGCTTCTCATTCATGAACTCATCTAAAATGCCTTATCAGCTGACCATTCTAATAGTTGAAGAAACTATTAGAATGGTTACAAGCTGACGTTATAAAAATACAGGTAGTATTTTTCACCAGACTGTTATGGTCTCTATTCAGGGCAGTTCTAAAGTGGCCCTTTGTTTTCATTTGTTTTCATATAGATCTGCTATAAGTGGTTAGTCGACAAGTTGGACTCTGCTTAATTAGCCTTATTCTTTTTGAAAACTAAAGGTCCCTAAAATTTCAGTGTGTGTGCATTTGCTGTATCTGAAATTAGAGGTGCACACTAATATTACAGGATTCTTGAAATTCTTCTAGTTTTGGTGAATATGAGAATGACTTGAAGGAAAAAAAGCATCATTTTCCAGTCTCTTAGTTTTGTTTCAGTTAATCTGACTGGAGTCCTTTGTTACTTATTTAAAAAAACAAAACGATGCCATCTTGTACTCCTAATGGAAGCTTGTGTGCATACAGGTATGGATGTTGAAAGGTTTGCATGGATGTGTGAATGAGAAATAAAAGCTGAAACGAGTGTCACAGCTTCAGTGGTCTTGATTATCTACATCAGATGGGGACATTCCCTCACTGCCAATTATTTACATCTGAGTTATAAACTCACTGGGCATTTTATTAGGTACACTTTGAGGAAATGACTAATTCTAATATAGCAATCTGTCTCATGCGACACATACAGTTAAATTTGTTGTCTCTCTTGAACAATTGAAAATGGCATAGCAGTCCTATGTATGCAATATTCTTAAGAGAAATACTATTATAATTTTAATTGTTTTAAGACGATACAGACTACCATAAAAACTGACCTGAATGCTTTAAAGACAAGGCACAATTTAAAGGGAATTGTGCCAAGTGCATCTCATGACTTGCTTGAAGGATGCCAAAATGAGAACCAAGTGCAGTTATGGCTGTTCGATAGAACCTGTTCCTGAATCTGGAAGTGCAGGTCTTTCGAGCCCTATGCCGTCTTCCAAATGGCAGCAAAGAGGACGGCTGATAAAATGGATTGGTAATGTCCTTTACAATGTTGCTGTAATGCTGGGCTGACAGTGTGGATACCTAACTTTGTGCAAGAACCCTAAAATGAGGAGCTGTAGGAGTTTCAAATTGATACCATAGAGGTATCTACTAGGAGGCTGAGGGGTAGTTGCCAGGGGTTTGTCAGTTTCCCTACCAAGCTGTTGTACAGTATGATAGAATGCTTTATATTGAGCAGTGGTAAAAAGACTAGCGGTTTTGCAGAGAGCTGGAGCCGAGTTAACAGTCAGCTTAAGGTCCTCACTAACATGGACAGCTTCTCCACTTCCTCTCCTGACGTTTTTTTAAATGACGTCATAAAATTGTGCACTGACCTGCTCTGAAGCCAGCTTCAAGGAGCTGTTTTGAGGTTCCTACTTGAAATACATTCTCTCAGTAACCACCCGACCGACACCAATTCACAACTATATAGCCTAGTCAGGGCTCTAGAGTGCGACCAATTTGGTTGGTCGCAAAAAACTGTTCGGGTAACAAACAAAAACAAAATCTCTGCAACTCTCCGTGTGGTCAACAACAGACACACATGGGCCGTTTATCAATGCCCAAGTACGCCAGTACGTACTCGCCGAGAACGCACGGGAGTACGGACTCGTGGGCCGTTTCTCAATTCTCAAGTACGCGAGCACAGACTCGTGATTTGTACAGTCGGAACACCAGCGTACGTGATGATGTCACAGGTCCGGAGTTTTTACCGCCGTCCCCTCCTAATTTAACTGTGAGTAACATGTTATGAAGCTTAACTTTAATCACAGCCAAACCGGTTTACTCAGGAACAAATAAAACACTGAAATAAACCAAACATTAACATTTAGAAGTGATCTAAGTGACTTATATATCATTTTTAACCTCAGTAGTGAAACCTCTATTAATAAAAATAGTGTACATGTACATACGTGTACATACCTTAATAAAAACAAGCAGGTGAGATGTTAGAACGCTTTTATTTCTATTGTAGTGGACACTCAATACTATAGACAGCTGCTGGAGTTTCTTTAACCTGAGTAGTGAGAGGACCGCGAGCGGGGGGGGGGGACGATGTGCCGGGAGTCCGCTGTTGAGTTTTGGACGAAATGCATTCTGGGATATATAGCTGTCCCAAGTCTACACCGATGCATGCTCGATAAAATGGGCGGATCGAGAACACATCCGGGACTTTTTCGCGTTCTCGGCGTGATGCGTACTTCGAATTGGAACAGTACTTGGTCTCCGACTGATGACGTATCACGAGTACACGAGAACGCAAGTACGCACAAGTACGCATATTGATAAACGCCCATTATGTCCCTATCGTGGACTAAACCAATCAGAGATAGTCAGGGGCGGGACCTCTTTGATTGGCCGTGCTCCAGTTGAAAGTGCAGGTGGATAGAGAGAGGTGAGTAGCTTGAATAAAGCGATATCGATTCATTAAATCCTGAATTGACTTTTAAATATAACCGTGTTTTGCCAGAAACGCCAGTTTCTCAGATTAAAGCTCACAAAACTATTTCAACAACCACCAAACAGCAAATGAGAGCAGGCACACGGATTCCACACAAAGACGTAAACACAGAGCGGACCCGACGCATCAGAATCAGCTTTGTCTTTCTCGGCTTTCTCACCCGACAGCACGTAGACGGACACGCTGTATGCGTTGGGTCCGCGCTGTGTTTACGTCTTTTTGCGCTGATTCTGAGCTGCAGGTTTTGTCTCTCTCCAACCAAAATTCACCGAGCCAGCAGCAAAAGAAGCAGCAAACTACGCTTCACATTTGATAAACATCGTCATGAATTCCCTTTTCAAGCTAGCTTAAAACATTTTTAGAATATAAACAGAGCACTCTGCTTCTCTCTACAGCTCCTCACTCCACCAGGGCACCGTTTGGCACTTTCTGATAGTGTGCAAATGTGATGTACGTACTGCGGCAGTCATACAGACAACTGGACGGTCCAAAAGTTGGCCTACCTATTACTGGCTGAGGTTTTAGTAGAGTTGTGGCTGAACAACATAAAATATATCATTAATTTTAATCTCCCCAATCAATTATGTTCAGGGGCGGATCTAGAGAAATTTTCTTAGGGTGGCATGAGGGTGGCAAAGAAATCAAATGGGGTGGCAAAATCAAAGCCTTATTTTTCAAACACATATGCAGGTGGTTACATATGGTTAAAATAATTCAAATGCAGTAAGTATACACGTTTTTCATATAAATATAGTCTATAACTTAATTATTGTCTGTAGCCCACATCTGTACTGTCATGAACAAAAATTTAAACCAAATTTTTCATGATTTGTTGGATTAACCCACTGAGGTCTGAAATACAACCGGCCATTTTTGACTCCTTTTGAGTTTACGTTTGTATTTCACCCTCAAATTGTTTCATTTTATTTTTTCCCCTTGTCTTGTTTGGTATCATTCTTTTCAGCTCAACTGAATTTAGTTGTTTTTTTCACTGACACACTGCATTATTATTACTGATCTGAAATCACACAAAGAACTTAAAATCTTAGTAGTATTTTTTTAATGTAAAAAAACCCACAGACATGTTGAGTAAATTTTTATAACTTGAAATGCAAATATAAAATGTACATTTTGTAAACATATACAACTATTTATCTAAAAATGCAGCCAATACACCTGCCGTTTTTTTCATTTTGTACAACCATTTAAAAATATTACTAAAACTAAAATGAGAGAACAATCAGGTGTTGCAATAAGATGCCCCACAAATGATGTGTGCCAGTAAAAAAAAACTTTGTCCACCAAAACAGCAGTCCCCAACCTTTTTTGCACCACGGACCGGTTTATGCCCGACAATATTTTCACGGACCGGCCTTTAAGGTGTCGCAGATAAACACAACAAAATAAAACTAGTACTGAAAAAAGAAGATTTATTCATAACCAGTGTTGGGACTAACGCGTTATTAAGTAACGCGTTACAGTAACTACGTTATTATTGTGGTAACGAGCACGGTAACTAGTTATGCCAAAATCAGGAACGCGTTACTCGTTACTGGGATTTAGATAGGCTCGTTATTCGTTACTTCGTGTGGTGGCTATTGCGGAGCTTCCACAGATTCAGTAACATTAGCAAGTGGTGGAAGGAAGCCAGTAGGTGGATGAGAGAAAGGGGAGGCAAGAGGAGAGATCCGAAGCGGCCGCCCGTCCGAGTGTCAGGTGAACTGAACTTCAGGTAAGAAGTTATGACCTGCAGTCTATCTGAGTCAGATATAAACCAAGTTTAGGTGGAGTTTATTTTGGTTATGCTGACTTTTTTCGTATCGTGCTAGCTAGCATGACGGGGTTTCTATACAGCTGGGTGGGTGCTATGTTACTGATGTTGAACTTTATTTTGTTCATAAGGTTAATTATTAGAGTTGACAACCGTCCCTAAAAACGGAATTGTCTCGTATTCAGAGAAAACATTATGCGTTTCAGTATTGAGGTGAAAAGAAACACAGTTTGTCCCGGACTTCAGCTAGAATGAAAAAGACACAAAGCTGGAGTTATTCTGTGTGTTTGCTGCACAGCTGCCCCTTCTTCTCTCATTCTCTCCTTCTACTTCAATCATGAAACTGATCAATGATCAGCTGATCGGCTTTTCTCCCTTGTTTGTTTATCGCCCACTTCGCGCCAGAAAGAGGAAACCAGCGGATGTCGCGTTAAACAACAGCAGCACGTTTGATCAGCTGTTGTTAGAATTTATTTAATATTAATTTCTAGTATCAGCTGATGTTTGCTGGAGCCACAGCTGTAAAAACTGCTGGTCATGATATTGGTTTGGTTATCTGGTGAGTGGGAAACATGAAGATGAAACCAGGAGATGTCCTTACTGAATCATCAGAGCTGAACAGGTGATGGAGAAACAGGTTTACCTTTTAGGTCACATGAATGAGTTGAAGTTATGAATTGTTTCTGAGAGACAAATAACACCAGGATCCTTTTCTATGTAGCTGACAGCTGGTAACTGTGCAGGGGCGGGTCTAGCAAAGTGTTGCCAGGGGGCCAGGTAGGGCATTAACAGGGAAAGGGGGGCACAAAGAAATACTTTCTTATTCTCATTTAAAATGTCTAGCTTTTAATAAATAATTATCTGAGTCTTACAACAAACGATTGATACATATATACCATCAAGACAGTGTACATCACTGTCACAACAGTGTTTGTTTTCATTCAAAGGCTTTATGATTTTTCCTATAATGGTGGTCAAAATGCCCGGGCCGATTTTTTGTCCCAGTCCAGCCCTGTATGCAGCTCATCTGCAGTCTGGTGTTACCCTACATCTTCCTATTCAGAAGGCAGAATTTCTGAGTTCTGAGTACAATCAAAAGCACCACGACTGCAGTTTTTGTGTTGGATGTAAAAAGCGCACATGACGCTGTGACGTAGGTAGAATCATGACGGCGGTCAACGACGGTCCAGGCGTGGGATTTCTCTCGTGGAAATATGCACATTATCTTTTCCTTTCTATTGGTAGGTGGCACAGTGCACTTGTGGCAAGTAAGCAAGCTAGAAGACTGGCACTCTTGCTGGGTATCCAGTTACGGAAGCAACACATTAACAAGAGAAGTCTGAGTAAAACCAAAGTTACTTTCCCTAGTAACTAGTTACTTTGAAAGTAACGAGTAACTTGAAGTAACTGAGTTACTTTTGATGGAAGTAACTAGTAATGTAACTAAGTTACTAATTTAAAGTAACTTACACAACACTGGTTAAATGTGACACACAGGAGCCCAAACATTCCCTTAGAACTGCTGAATAACTTTTAAAAGAACATTAATACCGATAATATGTCATTTTCAACCTGTGCATAAAACGTCAAATTTCAAAAATGTTGTAATTCAAAAATAATACAAAAAAAGGATAATGGTCAAATGGAAACAGGTGGGAGGAGATCTGCTTAAACACATTAGGAATAGGAAAGAGAAAACAAACGGTAATAAAAATGTCATTCCAATACAGGACTTATTAATTGAAATGAAAACCAAAAACGAATAACAATTACATCCAATTAAAGAAGAAACCACCAGTTAAAATAAACTAACAAATAGACCAGAAACAGGGGGTATAGCGGAAGCTCAACACCAGTAAACCATGGAACAACATATATATTAATTCTTTGCATACAGTAACTATGCTAACATGTTAGGAAACACAAAATAATTGAATAATCCTACAAACAAATTGCAATCAAAGCTGAACTATAATGTTGTGAACAACACAGAAACACACACACCAACACGAACTTAAATTAATGAATTAATAAACAAATAAAAAACCAACAAATATTACAGGAGACAACGATACAAAACAGGAAACATTTCAAATCCCTAGAAAAATTGACAGTGACCCTAACTTTCTGACCAGCATGCTTCACAAACAAATGGGTTTGTTTTTTTTTTGCTCTTGCGGGGCTTCTTGGCACAGCTCCTGTGGATGATGCCCAACAAGTTTGATGCAGAAATAGTATTTCAGTGACAAGATATAGGCAGCAATCACTTTTTGGCAGGCTGAAAATGGCATTTTATCAGTTTTATTGTTCTCTTAAAGGTTATTCAGCAGTTCTGAGGGACTGTTTGAGATGTAATATTTGACATATGACCCTTCTGAATGACATGCATCAAGTTTGAAGCAGAAATAGTATTTCATTGACAAGTTATAGACCACAATCACTTTTTGGCAGGTTGGAAATTGCATATTATCAGTTTTATTGTTCCTGTACAAGTTATTCAGCAGTTCTTGGAGAGTTTTGGGGATATAATATATCACATGTAACCCTTCTGGAATATATCCAACAAGTTTGAAGCCGAAATATTGTTTCAGTGACAAGTTGTAGGCCACAATCACTTTTTGGTAGCGCTAAAATGCCATGTGAACATGTTCAGGGAGGCTGCAACTTACGGCGACTTCACTGACTTGGAGGAGTACACGTCAGTGTCCAGCTACATCAACAAGTGCACCGATGACGTCACTGTCTCCAAGACCATCATCTCACGACCCAACCAGAAACCATGGATTACAGCGGAAGTGCGTGCACTTCTAAGGACCCGAGACTCTGCCTTCAAAGCGGGAGATAAGGTGGCGCTTAGTAGAGCTAGGGCCGAACTTTCTCGGGCCATCAGAAAGGCGAAGCGTGCACACGCCCAGAGAATCCACAACCACTTCAAGGACAGCGGCGACACACGGCGCATGTGGCAGGGCTTACAAGCCATCACTAACTACAGGACAACATCACCTGCCTGTGATGGTGACGGCTCCCTCCCAGATGCGCTGAACAACTTCTACGCTCGGTTCAACAGGCAGAACGACGTGGCGGCGAGGAAGTCCACCCCTCCTCTGAACGACCAGGTGCTGTGTCTCACTACAGCTGAGGTGAGGAAAACTCTACGCAGAGTCAACCCACGTAAAGATGCTGGACCAGACAACATCCCAGGCAGAGTGCTCAGAGAATGTGCTGAACAGCTGGCAGATGTTCTCACCGACATCTTCAACATCTCTCTGAGCAGTGCCGTCGTTCCCACATGCTTCAAGGCCACCACCATCGTCCCCGTGCCCAAGAAGTCTTCTGTGTCCTGTCTCAACGACTCACCGTCCTGTTGCACTTACACCCACCATCATGAAGTGCTCGAGCGGCTCGTCATGAGACACATCAAGACCCTGCTGCCCCCTCACTGGACCCACTGCAATTATGCGCACCGCCATAACCGCTCAACGGACGACGCCATCTCCACTGCACTCCATCTTGCCCTCACGCACTTGGACAAGAAGGACACACACGTTCGAATGCTGTACATAGATTTCAGCTCAGCATTCAACACGATCATCCCTCAACAGCTGATCGGAAAGCTGAGCCTGTTGGGCCTGAACACCTCCCTCTGCAATTGGATCCTGGACTTTCTGACCGGAAGGCCTCAGACAGTACGGATCGGGAGCACCACCACACTGAGCACTGGGGCCCCACAAGGCTGTGTGCTCAGTCCTCTGCTGTTCACACTGCTGACTCATGACTGTGTAGCAACACACAGTTCAAATCACATCATTAAGTTCGCTGATGACACGACCGTGGTGGGTCTCATTAGCAAGAACGACGAGTCAGCGTACAGAGAGGAAGTGCAGAGGCTAACGGACTGGTGTAAAGACAACAACCTGTCTCTGAATGTTGACAAGACAAAAGAGATGGTTGTCGACTTTAGGAGGACACGAGGCGACCATTCACCGCTGAGCATCAACTCTGTGGAGATCGTTGACAGCACCAAATTCCTGGGAGTCCACCTGGAGAAGGACCTCGGCTGGTCCCTCAACACCAGCTTCCTGCACAAGAAAGCCCAACAGCGTCTCTTCTTTCTGAGAAGACTGAGAAAGGCCCAGCTTCCACCACCGATCCTGACCACCTTCTATAGAAGAACTATCGAGAGCATCCTGAGCAGCTGTATCACTGTCTGATTTGGGAACTGTGCCATATCGGACCGCAAGACCCTACAGCGGATAGTGGGAACAGCAGAGAAGATCATCGGGGTCTCTCTCCCCTCTATTAAGGACATCTACAACACACGCTGCATTCGCAAAGCCACCAGCATTGTGGCTGATTGGACACACCCCTCTCACACACTCTTCACACTCCTGCCATCTGGAAAAAGGTACCGAAGCATTCGGGCACACACATCCAGACTGTGCAACAGCTTTTTTCCACAAGCCATCCGTCTCCTCAACAAAAAGGGACTGGACTGATAAACACACACACACACACACACACACACACACACACACACACACTCTATCACTCAGCTCAACTCAACTACCTCAAAGCATCAACCTGTAAATGCTCTTTTTGCACAATATTATTATGTTTACTGTCGAACACTACCTACATACCAAGTATGTTTACTGTTACCTTTGCACTACCTACCTAGTTAGATAGTTAGTTTTTGTTTTTGTTTTTTGTTAATTTATGTTGTAATTTATGTTAGGTCAGTCTGTCCTGTCTCTAGTTAGCTAGTTTAGTGTTTTTCTGTTAATTTATGTTGTAAATTTATGTTGCATGTAGCACCTTGGTCCTGGAGGAACGTTGTTTCCGCTTCACTGTGTACAAACTGTATATGGTTGAAGTGACAATAAAGCCAACTTGACTTGACTTGACTTGACTTGTTCTCAGTCGTTATTCTGAACAAACAAGAAAGCGTCATGGTGATACTGGCACAATAGGTCTTTATTGTTTTAACTACTATTCGACAGTCTTATAACAAATATGAACAACGAGAGTAGACATACTAAACCTGTAGGCATTAATTATTCCATTGTGATGCGTGTAGTCATTCGTGACAGCGCTACACACTGAAAGCAACCTTCTGATAAGCGTCACAATTTGGTTACAAGAAACATTAAAGCATACCTTTGCCTAATAACAAAGGCATAAATGTTTTGTTTTGTTTTGTTCTCTCTGACCCTCACTGACTCTGACGCCTCCTAATTCTGCTTCCAGCCTTGCTGATTAATTTGTTCTTCCTTTTGGCGTCCCTGTCACTGATGCTGTCACCAGTTGTACACAACATCTCTGTTTGTCCACCAGTCTAATCTGTAATTCAGGTGAACCCAGAATTACCTGTATCTTTGTAATGTTTCAAAAAATATACACTATATGTTGATGTGCATTGTCCCACCTTTCTTTCCTTTATAAGTAAGAATCTCTATGGTTTTAATGACAATTCATATACAGATTGTGGAGGACATTTTATTCAACACTCAAAAAATTCCTCACCAGCATACTGTAGTACAATTTCAGCCCACCGTTAATAAACCCATCCAATGCAGCGTTATCAGAGAAATTATGCAAGTGTTATGTTTGTATGTACTAGTAATCTATTTATCATTTATCATGACTCCTGCTCTGATGATTATTTTCTTCTCCTTCTGTAATTTTAATAGATAAAGGATGTTGAACATTAAGCTCCAAACAGGATGAATGAGGAAGACCACAGAGGAGAATCGTGGATGTAGTGAAAGAATACATGCAGATGGTTTTTTTCATGGTGGAGGAGCAACTATCTGATACCATCTTAAAGAAAAAAAAACATAAAATTGAAGAGTAAAAATAATGACAACAATATGTCTAAATTTTTTATTATTTTTTTAGAGCAAATGCAGTCTTGTCATGGTCAGAGTTGCCCACTCATATTTAACTAATTCAAATAAAATTACTGAATTTAAATGCTTATGTTCTAATAAAAGGCATTGTTTAATACTTCTGCCATGACAACCCAAATAAATCAATGAGAGGGAAATGGGAAGATTAGTCATCAAGCAAGGTTTACTGTTCATTTACCATGCCTTGATAAAAGTAAGCTTAACAAAAGAAAAAGGCTGGGGACGAGAACCGGGCGGCTGAGCCAGATCAAAGACATTACTAAAACAAAAAGATGCCAACAGCTTCCCTAAAGTGGAAATCTAATAATATGCAAAACAAAAGGCCTGTGTAGCTGCTTGACACATAAGGTCAGTCACAGGATACAAAAGTGTCATCACCTGCCTAACCTAGTGTTTTTAACACTTAAAGCTCATTTGAATGTGTTTGGGGTACTCCGATCTTATCTGTCCAGCCTCACACCCAAACACTCTATTCACACACACAGACACCTACTAACAAAAGTTCAAAGACAGTCAGAAGCCAACCTGGCCTGGGAGCTGTTTTTTTAAATTATCCCAGGCAAGCGATTGGTATACTGTTCCCCAGATCAGCCAATAGAGACGTGCCAATTACCTTTGTATTGGACAATAGAATGAGGCTTGACACCTGAAAGACAAGAGTAACAGAAAACACAGAGCTGGATGCCATGGCATGCAACAGATGTTGTTCCATGCTCATTTTTGATTGTCTCAGTAAATATGTTAACTGCACAAACGTTGAAAATCTAACTCACTCACTTGTCCAATAGAAAATAATATTTTCCTCTTTGTTCGTTAATTTTCATGTTAGTATAAGTAATAGTAGTCTTAGAAGTATAAAAACAATTTTCAATTCTCATAATTTATATGAAAGTCTTTAATCACATCTTTTACAATATATTTTAAGCAATATGCTTTTGTCTTTTTCTCTGACACTCATTGTCTTTAACATTAATATTATGAATTACCTATACAATATCTTGCCTTTTGATTACAGGTTTCATAAATTTTTTTGTTTTTTTCATACTCAAAGGAGTTTGCGAAGTTTCATACTGTAACTCATAGAAATATTTCTGCCAATACTATTTTGATTATATTTTATACATGACATTAAAAGGTTGTACATTGCCTTAACATTTTTTAGTTTTTGCTTCATTATTAGAATTAAATTAGTATTTTTTGTTAATTCAATGCAAACTGATGTGTGGGACAAGAGTTACATGACATATAACCAACCCACCTTTGATCTTTCGGTATTTATTGAGTCGTTGCGTCGCAAGGACAGATAACATAGCTTTCATTGCGACAGGAAACGGTTATATGTGGTTACGCTGTCATTACATATAATTATTATTAGTACACTGAACTTTTCTTTGAGGCCTACGTGGACAAAAATTTTCGGTTTACCCACCAACAATAAAATGGAAAGGTGAGTAATTAACACTAAAAATTGGACTATTAACAAGAAACGAGAACATTCTAGCCATTTAATGCCAGTTATTTTCCTCAGTCTAATTATAGAAAATTGTTTTAGATTGTTTGCGCTTTGTATATAGTCTTCGTCCAGAAATGTGTCTAAAATCATAATTTTTAGAATTTGAAAACTTTAATAATATTGATATACTAACCGATGGAGAGCATATATATATAGAAATATAACATATACCTAAGATTAGATTTTGTACTCTTAGGCGTACATTTAAAAGTAACACACTCCATTTAAGCGTAGTTAAAACTTTTGATGTTGTATCTTTTTTAAATATAAATATTCATTAAGAAAAGAAGTGATAACACATTGAGATAATTGAAAGATACGTAACATTTTGTAGTACGAACAAATACGTTAAAACAAAATTCATGTTTGGTTGAATTAGTTGTAAAACAACCATAATAAGTAACACTGTTCACCATGATAAATAACTCATCTCACAAAAGTCTTTTTGTCACATAAGGTCATAAATTCTCTTTTAAGCATTTGCACTGGGTATTACCAGATTTTAATTTTTCATTGGCTTGACACAATGACTCTTTCATGTCGTTGTGATTGTGATAATGATTGTAAAGTCCGTTCAGAGCAACGGTCTTTAACAGCTTGTCTTTGTGGTTTAGGAGCCACTCAAAATGTATATCTAACAGAGTATAACATTATTAATAGTAATAAATCAGGTAGGGAATGTGTATTATACACAGTGAATTAGTGCTTGTGTTTTTTAACTATAGTGTTGATTACAGTAATTTGCACTGTGAATTTTAAAGCTTAGAACTTAGTGATAGTTTCTTAGCAAATAAACATTAAAAAGGACTGTGTTAGTTAGCGCTTGTATGTCCAAAAATCTAACTGCTACCAGTTATGTTGTTGGCATAGAAAAATGCACCAAAAAGATTTTTCCGCATCATGCGTTTTGGACATCACTAGCACTAGAAGTACTGAGCCTTTTTTTCCCTGGTGCAAGTCCCTACTACTAGATTTACTAGCCCTGCGCAAATTTGCGTAAATTCCCCTGACCCTAACACCTCTTGGCACACCGCTGAGATTTTCACAGCCCTTCAGCTCCATTGTTCTCCTGCGTTTTTTGTGCAAACACACCCTCCCTCAACCCCCAACTATGAGAGATTCAGGTCTTTCCTTCCCTGCAAGGCTACTTTTCTTCCTTACCTGCAGCGTACAATACACCATGGTCGTTTCTATGTGCAATATTTCTCATATGCAATATTAGTTCTTTTCAACCCTTGTCACTACATTGCATGCCTGTCCATAAACATATATACACAGAGTTGTACATATGTTTATATAGCCACACCTTACATAATATGCATAAAGTCTAGTTATACACACACACACACACACACACACACACACATCTATATCTACACACATAAATACATATATATATATATATATCTATATAGCTATATACATACACACACCAATATTTTTGAATACACGTGTCCATATTTATGTTTCCAGATTGTTTGTATATGTCTTGATGCATTCTCAATCATCCAGGAAGGTAAATCTCCAAAAGTTGAATCTGTTCATCTGGACGTAGCGTTTTGTGGGAGAAACGTTTCGTCACTCATCCAAGTGACTTCTTCAGTCTCAGCTGACTGCAGGTTTCCCCAAACCTTATAAACAGTACATTTGCATAATGACTGAAACCAGCCCACTGAAGGAACAATGGGCTGTGAGGTCAGTTCCTTAATCATAATTATGCAAATTCCCATGACCATTGATCAACAATCACTGACCAAAACCCACTGATCAAAGAACACTGATCAATGGCCATGAGTACCATTCACAGAGAGTTGGGGAATGGCTGCAATCACAGCATTGTAAGATGGCGAAAGATGTACCCTTAGGCCCCCTCCTCGATTCAGAGATGGTCTTTCCCTTTTCACGTAAATGGCCTCCTTGACTCCGCGCTCAAACCAGCGTTCTTCCCTGTCCAGGATGTGGACAGGTTTCAGTCATTATGCAAATGTACTGTTTATAAGGTTTGGGGAAACCTGCAGTCAGCTGAGACTGAAGAAGTCACTTGGATGAGTGACGAAACGTTTCTCCCACAAAACGCTACGTCCAGATGAACAGATTCAACTTTTGGAGATTGTTTGTATAGTGCACTTTCTATACCGTGCTCTTTGTACAGTTTTTATTTAGCTGCTTTTGTCTTGCACTGTCCACTTTTTGGCAATGACAATGCAGATTTTCCACTTGTGGGACAAATAAATGCAGATTTGCTGTGTGTGTGTGTGTGTGTGTGTGTGTGTGTGTGTGTGTGTGTGTGTGTGTGTGTGTGTGTGTGTGTGTGTGTTTGTGCAACATTGGCATTTGTTTACTCAGATCCAAGGCAGGCCAAACCTCTGTGTTACAACCTACATACAAAAGACACACATTCACAATATATGGGTACACAAGTCTGTTTGATTTCAAAGTGTTTCAAACTTTACAGCGTTTGCAGACCCAGTGTCCATCATCCCTGCATTTGGCACAGGTGAATTTCTGACATGTTGCACAGGTAAACCTGCTGCGATTCCTGTTGCAGCTCTCTTGCACCTGGCACTGTGTTGTCTTTACAGTCCCTGGCACAGCAGCTGCAGCAGCTTCAGCAGCCTGCCTCTGTGCTAATATTTCCTTGTGCTGCATGAATTGGAAACAAAGTTGCTGAGCTAGAAGACTCAGAAAAAATCTTCTTTTGCCTGTCCACCCTGTACATGCCTTGTACAAAATGTAGGCATTCACCGCCGCAAGGTACAGCATATTGTAGAAAACCGCTACTGGCCACCTGCGTGTTGCTGCTCTTATGGAATACATTCGTGCCATTTGGTCCAACACATCTACACCACACTGTAAAAGCAGAGAGAGAGAGTCATGGGTATATGTTTTTTTCTATAGGCCTGTATAGCACACATCAGAAAACATTGTAGCACTGGTGTAAAATTCCAGTCCTCTGTTCTGCGGGCTTGATGTACCGTGCACTCTCTGATGGTCTGCAGCATTCCCACGTCTAACAGGCAAAGGAAGCTTTGGAGCACACTTGTAATCTTACGCTGTTGGAAGATAAACAAATAGAGAATGGTAAATTTACATGAACCTCACGCTAAATGGGTTTATCTAAATATCATATCTACTATGGCAGTGACAAACCTTAGCAGACTCTGTGGGTCCAGCTTGCGCAGTGAAGCACGAGCGATTTGCTTCTGCACTGGGCATTCCAATGTCCTCCTCAACCCACACAGTGCCGTCTTTTGCCGTGTGGCTCTGGCTGGGCTTCCCAGTACCACGGGGCCTCTTCCGTGGAGGCATGTTGGGTTCTTGTTCCGTCTCCTTTTCAGATTCTTCTGAGGAGGTATCAGTGGCCTGCTGGACAAATGAAACCTGTCCTCCATCAGAATCTGCTTCGTCCATTTCCTGAAGCAAGGCCAAAGCCTGTTGCGCGGAGAGGTTCTTCCTGCGTGGCAGTGATACGGAGGCTATCCTGATGTGCGTTCTCAGAAATGCGAACAAGAAATGATTCTCCCGCCTGGGTCGGTCTGCTTTTATGCACAGCACTGTGCTGTAGTCAAGCAATGCCACTTCCTCACATACACAGTGACAATGGAACAATGGAAGATCTGTGCTGAGAGTCGAGGAAGGTGTGAATGTGTCTTTTATATTTGCAGGTCAGTCAATGTGTGGGATATTTTGTATAGGTACGGCAGGCATTTCTGAAAGTTGTAACACAGAGGTTTGGCCTGACTTGGATCTGAGCAACTCTGAGTGAGCAAATGCAAATGTGCCAGGCCTCAAGGATAATGGGTGGTTTGCACAACAAAAGCTGGAGGAGAAACGACCTGACGACCTGTGAAAATCTCAGCAGGGGTGCTTAACACCTCGGGACTTGCACCAGAAAATAAAAAAGCCAGTAATTCTAGGGGGTGTTGGGTTTAGGGAAGTTACGCAAATTTGCGCATGTTTAGTAAACCTAGTGATAGAGTGTGGGTACTTGGAGTGCCCCAAAATGTTTTCTGAAGTCTATTAAACTTAAATGAAGAGTTCACATTTATGCTGTTTCATATGTTATTGTTGATCAGCATTGCAAGGTTGATCTCAGGATAACAGATATGTTCATATGGTTTGTTTTTCTTTGTATTAATTTTCATTTGTCTCAAAATTTCAGGACCTGCACTTTTTCAGTTTTTGGAAAGGCAAGTAATTTAACAAACAATAATGTGATACATTATTGTGCTGTAAGTGATACAGATTGAACAAAGGTATGATGTGTTAATGTCACTGTTCTCTTTTACATAAAAGGCACGGACAATTTCAAAATCCCTGCCAAATATATTAGAGGTCATTCACAAGTATGCTGAACCCGGGACCAGTCTAAAGACCTACAGTATTCACAAAGTGCATGGCTTTTGGGAAAATGTCTCGAGATTTGGGAGTGCCTAATACATGTCTTAATAGGAAAAAAATTCTCAAAGCAGTCCTGCAGTATGAAAAGGTAAGCAATGTTTTTTCATAAAGTATTTATATTTATTCCATTTAAAAAAAAAAAAGTTTAAAAAAAAGAACAGATATTTCTTTGGTAGAACTTCCTGTAATAAAAATTATTATGCAAAAATCAAATATTTTTACAGACCACAACAGGGGTAGAGGGTCCCTCGCTACAGACTGATTTTCCTACTGCAGAGACAACACTTGGAGCACACACACCAAGCACACCATTGTTTTTCTTGTGACATTACCAATAAGTTTGATGTGTCACATGGCCCTCTTCCTATTGAAAAAACAAAAGTTGTATCCAAGATGGCCGACTTCTAAATGGCCACCATGGTCACCACCCATCTTGAGGAGTTTTCCCCCTCACATATACTAATGTGCCACAAACAGGACTTTAATATCACCAACCATTCCCATTTTATTACAGTGTATCCATATAAATGGCCCACCCTGTAGATTACAATAGGCTTAACAGCAAGTAAACACATATCAAAGCAAATCACCAAACCATGAGGTGTAGAGCCTTAAGCACCCACAGGACAGCCTCACAAAGACCTGAGTGTCACATCTGACCTCCATTTTAAAGGAGTAACCAACTCATCCTCCTGCTCCTGACTAACTTTTCACTCCTTGTCTTCCACCCTTCTAATTTCTCCATTTGATCTTGTTATTGCCCAATCAAGTTCCAAAATCTGAATCAGAAT
This sequence comes from Oreochromis aureus, assembly GCF_013358895.1. NCBI lineage: Eukaryota > Metazoa > Chordata > Actinopteri > Cichliformes > Cichlidae > Oreochromis > Oreochromis aureus. The sequence goes on from NW_024108902.1 coordinate 137,135, forward strand.
ATTACTTTATCATTTACAATAATTATAGTACTATGTTCCTTTGCTGAATATTTTTTCCCTTATAAAACCGTCATTACATAGTGATTCCTTTCAAAATATTCAATTCAATTCAATTCAATTTTATTTATATAGCGCCAAATCACAACAAAAGTCGCCTCAAGGCGCTTTATATTGTACAGTAGATAGCACAATAATAAATACAGAGAAAAACCCAACAATCATATGACCCCTATGAGCAAGCACTTTGGCGACAGTGGGAAGGAAAACTCCCTTTTAACAGGAAGAAACCTCCGGCAGAACCAGGCTCAGGGAGGGGGCCATCTGCTGAGACCGGTTGGGGTGAGAGAGAGAAAAACAGGATAAAGACATGCTGTGGAAGAGAGACAGAGATTAATAACAGATATGATTCGATGCAGAGAGGTCTATTAATTAATGTGTGAATGTGTGTGTGAATGGGTGGATGACTGGATATGTAAAGCGCTTTGGGGTCCTTAGGGACTATTAAAAGCGCTATATAAATACAGGCCATTAACACATAGTGAGTGAGAAAGGTGACTGGAAGGGAAAAACTCAATGCATCATGGGAATCCCCGGCAGCCTACGTCTATTGCAGCATAACTAAGGGAGGATTCAGGGTCACCTGGTCCAGCCCTAACTATATGCTTTAGCAAAAAGGAAAGTTTTAAGCCTAATCTTGAAAGTAGAGATAGTGTCTGTCTCCCGAATCCAAACTGGAAGCTGGTTCCACAGAAGAGGGGCCTGAAAACTGAAGGCTCTGCCTCCCATTCTACTTTTAAATACTCTAGGAACAACAAGTAAGCCTGCAGAGCGAGAGCGAAGTGCTCTAATAGGGTGATACGGTACCACAAGGTCATTAAGATAAGATGGGGCCTGATTATTTAAGACCTTGTATGTGAGGAGCAGGATTTTGAATTCAATTCTGGATTTAACAGGAAGCCAATGAAGGAAGCCAAAACAGGAGAAATATGCTCTCTCTTTCTAGTCCCTGTCAGGACTCTTGCTGCAGCATTTTGGATCAGCTGAAGGCTTTTCAGTGAGTTTTAGGACATCCTGATAATAAAGAATTACAGTAGTCCAGCCTGGAAGTAATGAAGGCATGAACTAGTTTTTCAGCATCACTCTGAGACAGGATATTTCTAATTTTAGAGATGTTGCGCAAATGGAAGAAAGCAGTCTTACATATTTGTTTAATATGTGCATTGAAGGACATGTCCTGGTCAAAAATGACTCAAGGTTCCTCACAGCATTACTGGAGGCCAAGGTAATGCCATCCAGAGTAAGAATCTGCTTAGATACCATATTTCTAAGATTTTCAGGGCCGAGTACAATAACCTCAGTTTTATCTGAATTAAGAAGCAGAAAGTTAGCGGCCATCCAGGTCTTTATGTCTTTAAGACATTCCTGCAGTTTAACTAATTGGTGTGTGTTACCTGGCTTCATGGATAGATAGAGCTGCGTGTCATCTGCATAGCAGTGAAAATTTATGCTATGTCTTCTAATGATGCTGCCTAAGGGAAGCATGTACAATGTAAATAGAATTGGTCCTAGCACTGAACCCTGTGGAACACCATAATTGACCTTAGTGGGTGAAGAGGACTCTCCATTTACTTGAACAAATTGGAGTCTATTAGATAGATATGATACAAACCACTGCAGTGCAGTACCTGTAATACCTACAGCATGTTCTAATCGCTCTAATAGGATATTATGGTCAACAGTATCGAACGCAGCACTGAGGTCTAGCAGGACAAGCACAGAGATGAGTCCACTGTCAGAGGCCATAAGAAGATCATTTGTAACCTTCACTAAAGCTGTTTCTGTGCTGTGATGAGCTCTGAAACCTGACTGAAACGCTTCAAATAAGCCATTCCTCTGCAGATGATCTGTTAGCTGTTTGACAACTACTCTTTCAAGGATTTTTGATATGAAAGGAAGGTTGGAGATTGGCCTATAATTAGCTAAGACAGCTGGGTCTAGAGATGGCTTTTTAAGTAAAGGTTTAACTACAGCCACCTTGAAGGCCTGTGGTTGATCATATTTAAGATCGAAGAATTAATTAATGGCAGGACTTCTTTGAGCAGTTTTGTAGGAATGGGGTCTAAAAGACACGTTGATGGTTTGGAGGAATTAATTATTGAAGTTAACTCAGAAAGATCAATTGGAGAAAAAGAGTTTAACTTAACATCGATGGTACTAAAAGTAGCTGTAGATAATATTACATCTGTGGGATGATTATTGGTAATTTTTTCTCTAATGATAAAAATTTTATTTGTGAAGAAGTTCATGAAGCTATTACTAGTTAACGTTAAAGGGATTGTTGGCTCAGTAGAGCTCTGACTTTTTGTCAGCCTGGCTACAGTGCTGAAGAGAAACCTGGGGTTGTTCTTATTTTCTTCAATCAGTGACGAATAGTAAGATGTTCTGGCTTTATGGAGGGCTTTCTTATAAAGTAGCAAACTATTTCTCCAGGCTAAATGATGATCCTCTAAATTTGTGACACGCCATTTCCTCTCCAGCTTACGAGTTATCTGCTTTAGGCTACGTGTTTGAGAATTATACCACGGAGTCAGGTACTTCGGATTTGAGGCCTTAGTTTTCACAGGAGCTACAGTATCCAGAGTCGTACGTAGTGAGGAGGTAAAATTATTAACAAGATAATCGACCTCTGTTGGAGTAGCGTTCAGATAGCTGCTCTGCTCTATGTTGGTACAGGGCATTGAAGATGATAACAGTGGGTGGATTATATTCTTAAACTTTGTTACAGCGCTTTCAGAAAGACATCTACTTTGATAAAGTCTACTCTCCGCTGCTGTGTAATCAATTATTGTAAATGTAAATGTTATCAGGAAATGATCAGACAGCAGAGGGTTTTCAGGAAACACTGTTAAATGTTCAGTTTCTATGCCATATGTTAAAACAAGATCTAGAGTGTGATTAAAGTGGTGGGTGGGTTCTTTTACATTTTGAGAGAAGCCAATTGAGTCTAATAACAGATTAAATGCGATGTTGAGGCTGTCATTTTAGCATCTACATGGATGTTAAAATCACCCACAATAATTATTTTATCTGAGCTGAGCACTAAATCAGATAAAAAGTCTGAGAAATCAGAGAGAAACTCTGTGTAAGGCCCAGGTGGACGATAGATGATAAAAAGTAAGACTGGTTTCTGAGTTTTACAGCTGGGGTGGACAAGGCTAAGCATCAGGCTTTCAAATGAATTAAAAGTCTGTCTTGGTCTTTCGTTAATTAATAGACTGGTGTGAAAAATTGCTGCCACACCGCCCCCTCGGCCTGTGCTTCGGGATTTCTGGTAGTTAGAATGACTCGGGGGTGTTGATTCATTTAAACTAACATACTCATCCTGCTGCAACCAGGTTTCTGTAAGGCAGAGTAAATCGATTTGTTGATCAATTGTTAAGTCATGTACTAACAGAGACTTGGAGGAGAGAGACCTAATATTTAATAATCCACATTTCACTGTTTTACTCTTTGGTTCAAATGTGGATACTGTATTGTTCTTTCTTTGTGATTTTTTATGTTTAAGTTGTTTATTGCTGGTTTTTAGTTTGTTTTTTGTCTTTTTGGGAGCTGACACAGTCTCAATGGAGATGGGTTTTTGGGGGGGTAGCAGGAGGAGAGAAGCTGCAGAGAGGCGTGTAAGACTGCAACTCTGCTTCCTGGTCCCAACTCTGGATAGTCATATTTTGGGGGTTTAATAAATTGGTCCATATTTCTAGAAATGAGAGCTGCTCCATCCAAAGTGGGATGGATGCCGTCTCTCCTAACAAGACCAGGTTTCCTCCAGAAGGTTTGCCAATTATCTATGAAGCCCACATCGTTTCTGGGACACCACTCAGACAGCCAGCAATTTAAGGAGAACATGCGGCTAAACATGTCACTCCTGGTCTGATTGGGGAGGGACCAGAGAAAACTACAGAGTCCGACATTGTTTTGGCAAAGTTACACACCGATTCAATATTGATTTTAGTGACCTCCGATTGGCGTAACTGGGTGTCATTACTGCCGACGTGAATTATGATCTTACTGTATTTACGTTTACCCTTAGCCAGCAGTTTTAAATTTCCTTCAATGTCGCCTGCTCTGGCCCTGGAAGACAATTGACTATGGTTGCCGGTGTCTCTAGCTTCACATGTCTGAGAACAGAATCACCAATTACCAGAGTTTGACCCCGGTGGGTGTGTGTGTCGAGTGGGGAAAAGCGGTTAGACACATGAACAGGTTGGTGGTGTACCTGGGGCTTCAGTTTAAGACTATGCTTCCTCCTCACCGTCACCCAGCCGCCCTCTTTCCCCAGCTGCTTGGGGTCTGCCGGGGAACAGCTAGCGGGGCCTCACGCTATCTTCGGCTGCACCAGCTACAGGGGCCTGGCTAGCTACGGGTGAATGAAGGGTGCGGGCCGAGTCTCCAATTCAGTAATCCTGGCCTCCAGAGCTGCAAATATGCTACATTTGTTACAGGTATCATTACTGCTAAAGGAGGCCGAGGAGTAACTAAACATCTGACACAATGAGCAGGAAAGTGCTCAAGTGCAGGTGAAGTAGCCATGGTGCTAACGAGTCGGCTACGAGCTAAGCTAAGCTAGCGAAACAGTAAAGAGACAGTGAGTGAATACTTTGGCTATAAATTAGGTAGTGAGTACACAGAAAGGGTGATTCAGATGAAGCACGTTAAGATTATACTATGAAAAAGGGATGTATCAAAAGATTTAACCCTTGTGCTCCCCTTCGGGGCAGCCCCAGACCCCGGGGGTCCCAGAGTACCCCACCCTCAGTAGAGACCGGTGAATGAAAATGTAAAAAAAAACCAGAACGATCATTTGGGGTCGAAGAGTGCCCCAGAGCGAGTCGAACCCTTGTGCTCCCCTTCGGGGCAGCCCCAGACCCCGGGGGTCCCAGAGTACGCCACCCTCAGTAGAGACCAGTGAATGAAAATGTAAAAAAAAACCAGAACGATCATTTGGGGTCGAAGAGTGCCCCAGAGCGAGTCGAACCCTTCTGCTCCCCTTCGGGCAGCCCCAGACCCCGGGGTCCCAGAGTACCCCACCCTCAGTAGAGTCAGGTGAATGAAAATGTAAAAAAAAAAAACCCCAGAACGATCATTTGGGGTCAAAGAGTGCCCCAGAGCGATTCTAACCCTTCTGCTCCCCTTCGGGGCAGCCCCAGACCCCGGGGGTCCCAGAGTACCCCACCCTCAGTAGAGACAGGTGAATGAAAATGTAAAAAAAAAAACCCAGAACGATCATTTGGGGTCGAAGAGTGCCCCAGAGCAATTCTAACCCTTCTGCTCCCCTTCGGGGCAGCCCCAGACCCCGGGGGTCCCAGAGTACCCCACCCTCAGTAGAGTCAGGTGAATGAAAATGTAAAAAAAACCCAGAACGATCATTTGGGGTCGAAGAGTGCCCCAGAGCGATTCTAACCCTTGTGCTCCCCTTCGGGGCAGCCCCAGACCCCGGGGGTCCCAGAGTACCCCACCCTCAGTAGAGACAGGTGAATGAAAATGTAAAAAAAAACCAGAACGATCATTTGGGGTCGAAGAGTGCCCCAGAGCGATTCTAACCCTTCTGCTCCCCTTCGGGGGCAGCCCCAGACCCCGGGGTCCCAGAGTACCCACCCTCAGTAGAGACAGGTGAATGAAAATGTAAAAAAAAAAAAAACAGAACGATCATTTGGGGTCGAAGAGTGCCCCAGAGCGATTCTAACCCTTCTGCTCCCCTTCGGGGTAGCTCCAGACCCCGGGAGTCCCAGAGTACCCCACCCTCAGTAGAGACAGGTGAATGAAAATGTAAAAAAAAAAAAACAGAGCGATCATTTGGGGTCGAAGAGTGCCCCAGAGCGATTCTAATGGGTTCGTCAGGGGATCGGGAAAGAAAACGTAGCACTTGGGGACCATGCACAGAAGCTGCTGTGGCAGCATGGGGGTCATTGATACCCCAGTACATGAAAATGAAGCATAATCACAATAATGATAATAATCATAATAATAATAATAATAAGAAGAAGAAGAAGAAGAAGAAGAATACAACACACAGATGCTTCTGAGTTTTATTTTATTTTATTTGAAATTACACTCACGATACAACTGAGGCAATCTGGAAGGCAAAATAAAAGTCAACAACGGGGTTGAATCAGCCTTTCAAGACAAACGAATCTCAGTAGATATGTCAAGAACAGGTTTACATGAAAAAAAAAAGGTTTACATGAAAAAATATCAACAAACTGTCCGTGTTTCAGGCGCTCGGTGCTGTACAGCGCCTCCGGTGGCTGTGAATACATGATAAAAATATCACCGTAGGATGCATGCATTGAAAGAATCAGCCTTTTGTGACAAACGAATCTCAGTAATCTCCTTTGTAACACTCTGTGACCAGCCGCAGCTGGCCGATTTTCACCACATCCTCTCCCACCACTTAGTCGCCCTCTGCCTGTTTTCTGAGACAGCTGTCGGTGACAGACTCGGGGTAACGTCCTCTTTGAAAGCGCACGCATGGATGGTGTTTCCGGACGCACTCTTTCCCGATCCTGTTTTACCGACCAGAAGGAGTCTCAGTTCTTCACGGGTCGCAGAGCCTGCGGGGTTGGGGAAATGATGGTAACATTTGAATCATTCTAGAAAAAAATAAAAAATAAAACACTACCTTACACTAGGCTATTCTTTTGTTATTTTTGTATCGAGGTTGACAGCAAGCAGTTTGTCCACATAAAGCGAGTACCACAAGCAGCACACAACCCTGGGATTGCACTTTACCTTTGTATCGGCGTTGACATTGAGCAGTTTGCCCACATAACGCGAGTAGCACAACCAGCACACATCCCTGGATCCGCCTTTGGTCGGCAACATTTTCAGTAAGCTAAGAAAAGGAGAAAGAAAAAGAAGTTAAATTAAGGGACATTCAAGGAAAGTCTTTCATGTCAGATTAGCAAGTTAAACCAAACTGAAAATACACGTTGAATAAACCATGGCCCCAAACTGGTTGGTTGTCCCATGTGTTTCCACATAGCTGGTCGGGCGCACACACAATGAGCCCTGGTTTTGCTGACGCAGGCGTAGCAACAACCTCCTTCTCCTCCTCACTGCCGCCTGTGTGTGTGTGTGTGTGTGTGTGTGTGTGGGGGGGGTACTGGGTTCCTCACAGACGGTGGTGTTTGCGAAACCCGCCCTCGCCAAAGCTAAGGGCTCGCCAGCAGGGCCCGTGAGAGCGAGGGTCAAGTCAAGCGGAGGGCTGTGTTCGCGAAACCCACCCTCCACAGAGCTAAGCGTATGCTAGCGAGGCGCTTGAGAATGATGTAGAGAGAGCAAGGATGAGGAGGAGGCAAGGAGTATCTGAAGTCCAACTGGAGGGCGGTGTTCACATAATAGGCAGGCCAAGCAGCTGCTCTTTCACTAGCGAGGCACATGAGCGATGGAGAGGGAGCGAGAAGGACGAGGAGCAACGGAGAGCCGAGGTCCAACTAGAGGCGGTGTTCGTGAAACCCGCCTCCGCGGACCTAAACATACGCTAGCGAGGAGCATAAGCGGAGGGCCGTGTTGGCGTAATGGGCAGGCCAAACGGCTGCTCTTTCACTAGCGAGGCACTTGGGAATGATAGAGAGGGAGCAAGGAGGACGAGGAGGCACGTAGAGCCCGAGGTCCAACTGGAGGGCGGTGTTCGCGTAATAGGCAGGCCACACAGCTGCTCTTTCACTAGCGAGGCACATGAGAGCGAAGGAGAGGGATCGAGAAGGACGAGGAGCAACGGAGAGCCCGAGGGCCTCACCGAAGGGGGTGTTCGCGAAACCGGCCCTCCGCAGACCTAAGCCTACGCTTGCGAGGAGCATAAGCGGAGGGCCGTGTTGGCGTAATGGGCAGGCCAAACAGCTGCTCTTTCACTAGCGAGGCACTTGGGAATGCTAGAGAGGGAGCAAGGAGGGACGAGGAGGCACGTAGAGCTCGAGGTCCAACTGGAGGGCGGTGTTCACGTAATAGGCAGGCCACACAGCTGCTCTTTCACTAGCGAGGCACATGAGAGCGAAGGAGAGGGATCGAGAAGGACGAGGAGCAACGGAGAGCCCGAGGGCCTCACCGAAGGGGTGTTCATGAAACCGGCCCTCCGCAGACCTAAGCCTACGCTTGCGAGGAACATAAACCGAGGGCCGTGTTTGCGTAATAGGCAGGCCAAACAGCTGCGCTTTCACTAGCGAGGCTGTTGAGAACAATGTAGAGGGAGCAAGGATGAGGAGGACGCAAGCAGTGTCTGAAGTCCAAGCGGAGGGCGGTGTTCGCGTAATAGGCAGGCGAAGCAGCTGCTCTTTCAATAGCGAGGCGCAGGAGAAAGACTGAGAAGGAGCAAGGAGGACGAGGAGCAACGGAGACCTTGATGTCCTCACCAACGGCGGTTTTCGCGAAACCCAACCTCTGCCAATCTAAGCGTACTCTAGCGAGGAGCATGACAAGGATGTAGAGGGAGCAAGGATGACGAGGAGCAATGGAGAACCCGAGGTCCTCACCAAAGGGGGTGTTCACGAAACCCGCCCTCCGCAGACCTAAGCGTACGCTAGCAAGGAGCATGAGAACAATGTAGAGTGAGCAAGGATGAGGAGGAGGCAAGGAGTGTCTGAAGTCCAAACGGAGGGCGGTGTTCGTGTAATAGGCAGGCCAAGCAGCTGCACTTTCACTAGCGAGGCGCAGGAGAACGATGGAGAAGGAGCAAGGAAGACAGGGAGCAACGGAGAGCCCGAGGTCCTCACTTAGGCCCATTTACGCGTAACCCGGGCCCATCCGCCTAAGCGCTCACCTGCGAGGAGCAGGAGAACAGAGCAGAAGGAGGAAGGAGGACAGGGAGGCAGGGAGAGTCCGAAGTCCAACTGAGGTCGGTTTACGCGAACACTGCGAAGAAGGAGACATTGATGATGATGATGATGACAATGATGATGTGAAGTTGATAGTTGTTTCCTCCAGCGGATCCTCCAGTGGTTGCCATCGTAACTTACGAATGTGCGTTGGGGTTGCGAATTACCCCATCGCGATTACAAAGGGGTCACAGTGTACCCACGGAGCAGAGAGCAACCCCGGTCCTCATGAAGGCCGGTTTATGCGTAACCCGGGGTCCATTCGGCTAAGCGCTCGCATGTGAGGAGCAGGAGAACGGAGCAGAAGGAGCAAGGAGAACTAGGAGGCTGTGAGAGTCCGAGGTCCTCACTTAGGCCGGTTTACGCGTAAGCCGGGGCCCGTCCGGCTAAGCCGTCCCCTGCGAGGAGCAGGAGAACCGAGGAGCAGGAGGTAGGAGGACTGGGATGTAGGAGGTGTCCGAGGTCCTCATGGAGGCAAGTTCTGTGAACACTGCCCTCTGCAAAGCTAAGCGTCCGACAGCGAGGCACAGGAGAACCGAGGAAAAGGAGGAAGGAGGACGGGGACTCAGGGACAGTCCGAGTTCCTCACTTTGGCTGGTTGATGCAAACACTCTCGAGAAGGAGACGACGATGATGATGATGATGATGATGATGATTTGAAGTTGACAGTTGTTGCTGTGGTGCTTGAGGGTCCCTCCAGACCCCAGTGTTTGCCATTGTAACTTACAAATGTGCATTGGGGTTGCGAAATACCCCATTGTGGGTACACTTTGACCCCATAGTAATCGTGGAGTAGAGAGCACCCCGGTCCTCGCGAAGGCGGTTTCTGGCGTAACCCGAGGCCCATAAGGCCAAGTGCTCACCTGTGAGGAGCAGGAGAACAGAGCAGAAGGAGGACTAGGAGGCAGGGAGAGTCCGAGGTCCTCACTTAGGCCGGTTCTGTGAACACTGCTGAGAAGGAGGCAGCGATGATGATGATGATGTAAAGTTGAGAGTTGTTTCCTCCGGCGGTTCGGCTTCCCTCCATACCCCATTGTTTGCCATCGTAACTTACGAATGTGCATTGGGGATGCGAAATACCCTATCGTGGGTACACTTTGACCCCTTAGTAATCGCAGAGTAGAGAGCACCCCGGTCGTCGTGAAGGCCAGTTTACGCGTAACTCGGGGCCCATCCGGCTAAGTGCTCACCTGCGAGGCGCAAGTGAACGGAGCAGAAGGAGGAAAGAGGACAGGGCATCAGAGAGAGTCCAAGGTCCTCACTTAGAGCAGTTTACTGGCGTAACCCGGGGCCCACCCGGCTAAGCGGTAGCCTGCGAGGAGCAGGAGAAAGGAACAGAAGGAGGTAGGAGGACTAGAAGACAGGGGGAGTCCGTGGTCCTCACGGAGGCCTGTTTTCGCGTATTCTGGGGCCCATCCGGCTAAGCGCTCGTCTGCGAGGAGCAGGAGAACGGAGCAGAAGAGGAAGGAGGACGCTGAGGCAGGGAGAGTTGTGGTCCTCACTGAGGCCTGTTCTGTGAACACTGCCGAAAAGGAGACGATGATGATGATGATGATGATGATGATGTGAAGTTGAGAGTTGTTTCCTCCAGCGGTTCGGCGTCCCTCCAGACCCAAGTGTTTGCCATTGTAACTTACGAATGTGCATTGGGGATGCGAAATACCCTATCGTGGGTACACTTTGACCCCTTAGTAATCGCGGAGTAGACAGCACCCCCCGGACCTCACTTAGGCCCGTTTACGTGAACACTGCCAAGAGGGAGACGACGATGATGATGATGATGATGATGTGAAGTTGAGAGTTGTTTCCTTCGATGTTTGGGGTCCCTCAGATCGCCCAGTGTTTGCCATCGTAACTTACGAATGTGCATTGGGGTTGAGAAATACCCCATCGCAATTATTAGGGGTCACAGTGTACCCACAGAGTAGAGAGCACCCCCAGTCCTCGCGAAGGCCGGTTTACGCGTAACCCGGGGCCCATCTGCCTAAGCGCTTGCCTGCGAGGAGCAGGAGACCGGAACAGAAGGATGTAGGAGGACTAGAAGGCAGGGAGAGTTTGAGTTCCCCGCTTAGGCCGGTTTACACGTAACCCGGGGCCCATCCAGCTAAGTGCTCGCAGGAGCAGGAGAACAGAGCAGAAGGAGGTAGGAGGACAAGGATGCAGGGGGAGTCTGAGGTCCTCATGGAGGCCAGTTTACGCGAACACTGCCCTCTGCAAAGCTAAGCGTCCGACAGCGAGGCGCAGGTGAACAGAGGAGAAGGAGGTATCGAGAGGAGAAATATTGTCCTGCTATTAGTTGCTGCTATTTTTATAATCATCATTAACATTTCAGTGTTAATAGTGATGTTGCTTTCCTAGATGCATTCAGATGTTCAAACATATTGGTATCATATTAGTTTTTATTACAGGTCCAGTAAAAAGAACCACTTTAAACGGTGGATGTTAATGTTAATGTTAATGTTTATGCAGACTGCAGGGTGAAAGAGTAACTCCAAAATGAGACAGGAAGTTATAGGCTTTTGAAGTTGCAGGCTTTGCAAAAGTGAAACCAAAACCAGAGTCTGAGTTTGTATAATGAGTTTATACATTTTACATAGAAGTTAAGATCATTACACATAGGATGGCCTGAGCCTGGTTGGTTGCTTAAGTTGAGGTCAACTAAGGTTCAGAAAGCAGATGCAAACTCTGCACGCACAGACAGACAAATAGTGAGAGGTCATGACACGTGCGCAGTACACAGCATGCACGCGCCCCTGCGTGTACACACACACAGATATAAACTCTTACCTACTAAATGAGTTTTAGACTGCAAAGTTGTGCCTGTATGAGTGACATTTTCTACAGGAAGTGCACATGATGTTCCAGGGAGATAGCGACAGCGGCGGGCTAACAGGAAGCATCAGCCGTCGACACGAAGATGATGTTCTATGTTAAAAGTCATTGTGGTTTTGGTGTGACGTAAATCTGCCTAGTAACAGAAAAGGGGCTGTACAATTCTTAACCCCATAAAACAGTTGTCTGAATATGAGAAAGACAGTTCAACACTGATTGGGTTGTTGAACTCACACATGTGTTCATTAAAATGCTGTCTAATTGCACACGCCTGGATCTGTGGTTATTTATGGATTCTTCTCTCAACATTGAACCCTAACATTTGGGGGCTCGTTCCGGTGAGAGAGAGGGAATGTTGGGGTTTTGGTGAGATCCGGGGTCCGTGGTAATTGGACGGGCAGACGGTAATCAGTGGTGAAAGTGAGCAGGCATTCCCCGGGGCATTAAAGGTAAGACACTGCCTGTTGAAATATATTTCCAAAAGGTGTCACATTGGGCATGTCAAATTAAAAGCCTGGTCACTGTAATTACTGGTGAAGGTCTGTTTTGAGTTTGATGGGAATTTCATGAGCATGCTGGATGAAGTAATGATAAGTGATAAGTAAAAGTAATGGGTTCAAGTCCCAAAGAAATGTAGAAAGTAGGGAAATTGGTCATTTCTGTGGGTTCAAGTCCCGCTGGACATTGGGTCTATCTTGTGATGGTCATCTCGTGGGTTCAAGTCCCCTATGTCCACAAAGGTAGATCTGCCTCAATCTTAATCCTGTGTTGGGTGTAGATTGTTGTTTCAAATTATTCTAAATTTGTCTAGGGCGACAGCGGCGTCTGTTAAGAAAAGCGCATTTTCTCGGAGGTAACGCTCCATCCTGGATAAAGACGTTTATCCTTGACCTAGCGGCGACTAATGGGATAGTACGGTACGACAAACCGGGGAAAACTGGGGAATTTCCAAAATTGCTAGGGGTTCAAGTCCCCTATTCTTGCGCTTTTTTGGCTACCGGTAAATTAAGTTAGGGCTAGAAATCTGGACAGAGCAGTTCGAGTCTGGTCTGTTAAATTGGTCGCAAAAAACCTGAAGGTTTGCCCGTTCGAGTCGGTTATGGAAAATTTTCGAAATTTGTAGGAGCGACAAGGCCTAAAAAATCTGTGCAGTTGTAATTAAAGACGTCTGTAATATAAAATATGAGATCTATGAGTAAGATCAGTCTCTGTGTCAGTCATGCACAGCCGGATGTGCACGGATGGTGTGTAAATGCAAATGAGCAGCAGTGACGCGCAGAGAGGGTGGTTTCAGTTTTCGAGAGGACTGAGCTTTTTGCTAAATGCCTGTATATAAGAGGTTGGTTTTGCTTATTATGAGAGTGTAAATACAGTGTGAATATATTAGTGTGGATGTATAGTAAATGACTGAATTTTGATAGATGTATAGTTCGTGAGCCATAAATGTTGGTGTGGTTTATTTTCCAGTTATGTGTGTGTGGGGAGAAGCTGTGAGACGATGAGAGGTTTCAGTTTTCTTTTTCTTTTTTCTTTTGACTTGCTCTTTCTGATCATGGAAGGCATGTCCAAAATACTCGTATGAAAGCGTATTTTGTGTGATTTTAACTGTGTGAAGGCTGTCAGTATTTGATTTGAGTGACTCTGCATGATTTGTCTGAGTGAGTGGAAAATGGAAGTTTGAGAGAGAAGGCAGTGTGTGTGTGAGACGAGTCATGGCGTCTGAAAGAGGTTAGAATATTTAAAAGTGTGTGTGTGAGAGGAAGGTGTGTGTGACTGATGATGTCAGGGGAGCACCCAGAGAAATAGACAGAGTTAAATTCTAAGAAGATGAAGCGAATGCATGTTTTAAGAAAAAGTAATAAAGTAATAAAATTATATTAATTACAGGGTTTAGAAAAGAGACAGACCGAGAGAAATAAATACAGGAACTAACAATTACATTAATGAATTGAAAATGCACGTACACAAACTGTTACATGTGAAATTATGGTTGGAAAGTTTAATAAAGAAAGCAGTTTACACTCCTTTAATTTCCAGAACCAGTGTGTCCCCTAGGTCTGATAACACCCTTGCCCAGTTGGCTCCTGTAGTAGGCGGGCATGGAAGGCTGGACAGCCCATGACGGGTAAGATCCCACCTCGAAACCCTGGGACAACCTAAGGCAAGGCGCAGTCACGATTGCTCGAACCTAAGTCCCGGAGTGACCTTGGAGTCACTGGAGGAGACGGGATTTAACAGGTAAGGCCACTGGGCACAGACGAAGGGGAAATGTCATTAACAATGACCAGTGATGAACCAGAGAGAGAAAATACACCCTGTCAAAAGGAGTTTGAAACACTGCAAAAGAAACATTTACAAGATCACAAAGATCATAAAGAAACATTTATAAAACCACACATACAAACAGAAAATGCACTAACCTTACAGAGATAAGCTCATGAAGAGTAATGCATAGATAGTGATTAAAACTTGGCTAAGAACACAAACATATGTAATTAAATCAGCCTGTTAAGTTGATGAGGGTTAAAATGGTGTGAATGTTGAAGAAAATACACTTAAAACACACTTGGATAAAATAGAGTTGTGGAATAACTCAAACGAAGCTGTATGACAAGGGAGTGAGTTATGGAAAAAAAAAAAAAAAAAAAAAACAAAGAGGAGTAATTACTTAGGAGTGCTCTTGCACTGATTTATCAAAGTAAGTGATTAGTATAGAAAGAAAATGAAAATAATTCAATAATGTGATAAGGTTTAAACATGTATTCCTCTTGTTAAGTTGGCTGTTGAGCTGTGGGTTTATGCAAATTAGCTGGAGTGAGTGAGTGACAAAGACACTTCCTGTGTGCGTGTGTGTCGGAGGCTTTCAGTTCAAGAGAGATCGGGGCTGTTGAAGAGTATTGGGAGAAATATATAATGGTAAAGTATCAGGATATTTGATTACGGTGGTCAGGTCTGTTCAGAGGGCAGATTTGGACAGGAAATTTATAATTTAAGGATGATACGTTGTTGAAATTGGTTTTATCTTGTGCTGAATGAACACATGGCAAAGTGAGGAAGGGTGACATTGTGCAAACGGTCTTTGATCTTTTGACGAGGTTTTCGGTGTGTTGAATGGGTGAAATTTAAGATTGTTTTAGATTTTTGAGGCTGTTGTTTCTATTTCAAGAGAGGGAGTTTTGATAAACATGGACATGTCTAAAAGGGCCCATAGTTTTTGTAACAGTGCACTTAGAGAAAAAACCTGTCAGGTGATTTTGTTTGATACTTTGATGAGCTAATAATCAGCTCTCTTTTTCATTTTTGTTCTAAGCAGGCCTGGAAGAGAGTGAACGGACGGCGTTGACAAAATTACCAAGTACGAAAATCAGGTGGGCTTTACAGAATTATAATTGATTACAATCAGAGACTGATTGGCGGCAAGTCTCTGTCTAAAAAATGATTGCAGCGTGTCAATCCAGTCAAAAATATAGAGAACTATTTTCCTAAAAAGGAAAACGAAATAAAACAAATGATTGAGCTCATTTTGCTGATGTGGAGCATCTGATGACGTCTTGAAGGCTGCAGATTAGCAAAAAAATATCATGTGTGAATGCATTTGAGTGAATGCGAGTGACTGGACTAAGGTGGGAATGAATAAATGTGGACAGATTTATCATGTGAGGAAAAGAAAGGGGATGCTTTGTTTTGCTTTTGCCATAAGCAGGACAAGTGGGAGACTTAAATCTGGGGATGCTGATTTTGGGATATTGATGTTTGTTTTGAGAAAATTATTTACTGGGGTTGGATTATGTTATTACACTATAGAATGCTAAATGCTAAAAGGGGAAACATTGTTTGATGAGATTCAAGTTACCATTAACTGAGGTAACTCAGGATTAATAACTGTTTTGTTTAAGGTTATTTTTGTCATGACACAGACTAGATCATAAAGGGAGAGTTGAGTATGAAATGTAAGGCACAGGTTTTGTTTTCAGGAAATTCCAAGGATCCAGACTTTCCATGGAGCAACGAGTTGGAGGAGATTTGACATGATGATTAAATTGATTTTGTTCCTTAAACATAGGTTTTCAGGGCTGAAGCAAAACACCGGAGAGGAGAATTGCTGAGCTGTTCTGAGAAATGAAATGACTAACCTTTTTCCTTTTGATTTGTTAAGCTTGGGTGAAGCATGTTGAGTTTTTGCCACATGAGATGTGTCAAAAAGAGAGGATTTAAGATTTAATTTGTTTAATTTGAAAGGGGTTTTACTAGGATTCTATAATGATTGGGGTTGTTTGATAAGCTAGATATAGTAAAACTGAGGATTTGTTAAAAGAAAGGATTAAAATGAACTGAATTAGGTTTAGGAGATAAATTGCTGGGGTTAATAAGAAGTTGTACACCAAACTTAAAGGGGAAATTGTGGGAATAGAGGATATGCTTTGGGGAAAATAGTGACGATTTTATGAGTAGAAAATGTGTGATTTCTTTTTGATTTTTAGGATAAGTTGTAACAGTGACATAATGTTAGAATGTTGTTATAATGTAGGCTTTAGAAACAGATAGTAAATAGATTTATTTCTAGGGGAGAGGAGAGCTTTTTATGAGGATGTTAAAAGTGTTATGGACTCAAATGAATAATATTGGAGATTATATATGTAGAGATGATTTTTCTTACACATTGCAATCGTGCTCATTAACAGAGTTGAGGTTCGGTCCATTTAAAGGTCATAAGCTTCGATGAGCGTTATGTCTCAGTCGATATATTGTAGGGGACTTGGAGCAACAGAAGGATAAACAGCATTCACGCTTACAAACACATATGGTTTAAACATAGGTGAGGCCTAGGGCCTGAAATTCCTTTAGCTTTTAACTGAATTTGAGGTGGCCCAATAACAAATGACAGAAAGAGGAACTGAATAGGAGTTTCGGTGGTAACTAAATGGGGTGACATGTAAAATATTGAGATAACAGATGCAGCTCTAACTTAGTCCTCTTATATAAAAAGCAGTTACAGAATACAGAAATACAGAAAACAGAAGCAAAGGGAGAAAGCTTATATATGTTGGTTAAGTCTGATAAAGTTTAAGTTAGAAGGAGTCATTACATTAAAAGCAGCAAAATGAAATAAAAGGATAGATTCAAACAGGTTATCACCCAGGAAATGGGAGTTCAAAATACAGTTAGAGTTCAGCTTTTAGCTATGATGAAGTTTATCTAGGAGCAATTAACTATGTGCTTACACTGAGTGATTAAAGCGGTTGTTTTTTATTATCCTTTTAGTAGAATAAGCCCTTATAATGATTTTATGATGATTTTGCTTGTGAGAGGTGACTTTAGATGAGAGGCAGGCCCTTGCAGCAGTGACAGTTTTGTGCACAGGATGTTGATGATCAGATAAGGAGCAAAGAGGAAGCACATGCAGAGACGTGCTTCCTTCGATTCTCTTAAAGGCAGTGCTGTGAGAGTTTTACAAATGCTGAGTACGGTTGAATGAGATATAAAAATAAAAGTCAAAAACCAAATACAAAATTAGGTTCATGTTTTGAGTAACATTAGGTTGAGTAACATTAGGTTTGAATAAAGAAGACAACTGAGGGACATAAGGCAGGGAAGCCGTACTAGGGAGAAAGTGTTTTGTTTCCTTTGCAGGTGGCCAGATTTCCACTAGAGTGGGACCCAGAAGAGGAGCAGAGACCACTTAAGCATGAAGTGTTCTCAAGTGGGAGCGGGCATTTTATAACTAAGACCACCTAGATGACATGAGGTTGTCTGATTTGTTAAGTCACAGGATGCCAAGAGAGGGTCAGAGCTAAGAACAGTGATCCTAAATGTCCATGACGTCAGGGGTGGACAGGGAGACAGTTGAATGGGCCAAGGAGTGACCCAACATAATGTATGGCGACCTCTGGTGTGCCAAAGGTCGAGAGTGGGAGTATCGAGAGGAGAAATATTGTCCTGCTATTAGTTGCTGCTATTTTTATAATCATCATTAACATTTCAGTGTTAATAGTGATGTTGCTTTCCTAGATGCATTCAGATGTTCAAACATATTGGTATCATATTAGTTTTTATTACAGGTCCAGTAAAAAGAACCACTTTAAACGGTGGATGTTAATGTTAATGTTAATGTTTATGCAGACTGCAGGGTGAAAGAGTAACTCCAAAATGAGACAGGAAGTTATAGGCTTTTGAAGTTGCAGGCTTTGCAAAAGTGAAACCAAAACCAGAGTCTGAGTTTGTATAATGAGTTTATACATTTTACATAGAAGTTAAGATCATTACACATAGGATGGCCTGAGCCTGGTTGGTTGCTTAAGTTGAGGTCAACTAAGGTTCAGAAAGCAGATGCAAACTCTGCACGCACAGACAGACAAATAGTGAGAGGTCATGACACGTACGCAGTACACAGCATGCACGCGCCCCTGCACGTGTACACACACACAGATATAAACTCTTACCTACTAAATGAGTTTTAGACTGCAAAGTTGTGCCTGTATGAGTGACATTTTCTACAGGAAGTGCACATGATGTTCCAGGGAGATAAGCGACAGCGAAGGCGGGCTAACAGGAAGCATCAGCCGTCGACACGAAGATGATGTTCTATGTTAAAAGTCATTGTGGTTTTGGTGTGACGTAAATCTGCCTAGTAACAGAAAAGGGGGCTGTACAATTCTTAACCCCATAAAACAGTTGTCTGAATATGAGAAAGACAGTTCAACACTGATTGGGTTGTTGAACTCACACATGTGTTCATTAAAATGCTGTCTAATTGCACACGCCTGGATCTGTGGTTATTTATGGATTCTTCTCTCAACATTGAACCCTAACAGAGGAAAGAGGACAGGGAAGCAGAGAGAGTCTGAGGTCCTTGCCAAGGCCGGTTTACGCGTAACCCGAGGCCCATCTGGCAAGGTCCTCGCCTTCGAAGAGCAGGAGAACGGAGCAGAAGGAGGAAGGAGGACTAGGAGGCAGGGAGAGTCCGAGGTCCTCACTTAGGCCAGTTTACGTGAAGACTGCCCTCTGTAAAGCTGAGCGTTTGCAAGCGCAGGTTAGAAGGACCGAGGAGGTAGAGGAAGGAGACGATGATGACGATAATGATGATGACGATTTGAAGTTGAGAGTTGTTTGCTCCGGTGGTTGGGGTCCCTCAGACGCCATTATTTGTCAGCGTAACTTACGAATGTCGGTTGGGGTGGCGAAATACCCCATCATGATCACTAAGGGGTCACAGAGTACCCACGAGACACGGAGCACCGAGGTCCTCACTGAGGCGGTTTACACTCTCGAGAAGGAGGCGATGATGATGATGATGATGTGAAGTTGAGAGTTGTTGCCGTGGCACTTGGGGTCCCTCAGACCCCAAGGTTTGCCATTGTAACTTACCCAATCGATGGAGGGTTACAGCCGATTAGGTACCTTTGTCCGACGCTGTGACGAGACCCGCTATAGCCGGGGGTCCGCCTGACCCCATCCGCCCCCCACCCTGAGCCGCAGCCCTGTTTCGCGACGAGATCTGGATCCGCGCTGCTGGGGTCTGCGTGACCCCCCCCCCTTTTTTTTTTTTTTTTTGGTCCAGGCTGCACAAGGGTTAAGGGATCGAGCGCCTAAAACACGGACAGTTTGTTGATATTGTAAAAAAATTTCAGCCACAGGGGGGCGTTTTAAAAACGCACTCCCCTATTGCGCATGTCCCTAATGGTATGCCCCCCGTACACCCACGTTTCCCTCTGTGGATGCCACGCCCATTTCAATTTTTCTCCTAGTTTCAGGCAGGCTCTATCACGTTCGTCCACACGAGGCGCTGTACAGCACCGAGCGCCTGAAACACAGACAGTTTGTTGATATTGTAATAAAAAATACAGCCACAGGGGGGCATTTTAAAAACGCACTACCCTATTGCGCATGTCACTAATGGCTGGCCCTAAATGTAACCACATGTCACCTGCTTTCCAATCAACTATCTGAAAGTGTACGAATATACGCAGGGATACTTTCCTGATACCTTGTTTGCGTGAGTGTGAGAGTATGTATCCTTATGATTATAACCACGAATGTTTGTAACGTCTTACAGAAAGTGGCCTATGTAGCTGATATGTTGAGCACAACACACCCTTTAAGGGTAATCTCTTTCAATGCATGGAATAGTTTGCATGTATCAAAGAATCTATGCGTAGTGTTGTACAGCGCTGGTGATTATGAAGAACATGCATTCTTAACCTTGTTTGCTTGCGTGACCATATGTATTCTTAGGAGTATAACCACAAATGTAACCATATGTATTCTTACGATTATAACCACAAATGTAACCACATGTCGCCTGCTTTCAAATAAACTATCTGAAAGTGTACGAATATACACAGGAATACCTTCCTGATAACTTGTTTGCGTGCTTTGAGAGTATGTATTCTTATGTTTGTAACGTCTTACAGAAAGTGGCCTATGTAGCTAATATGTTGAGCACAACACAATACAAATACAGTGGTTATTGTAGCAGTGTAAGCCTTTATTTGAACCCTGTAATAAATTTCAGAAGCAAAGAATCTCAGTCTCATAATTTCATTTGGAAAGGTCTACTTCTGCAAATGCATCACATACACTTGAACCCAGAGGTGGTGCTGTCAAAAGCGAACGGTCATTTCTTGTTAAGCTGTTGGTTATTGTCACGATTTGCAACACTCTTCACTTTCTCTGAATGTATTCTCTACAAATTAATGAACGTTGCATCCAATGATTGTACAGTTTATTGTATTTTTGGAAAAAACACCACACATGCACAAAGAAAGACATTTTTATCACGAGTTTTATTGACAACAATAAAAGCGTACAAACAATATGTATCACTCATATTGTTTTTACACTTGGAGAAATCAGGGTTAAAGTGTCGTGTAACGTGTTGATTTCGTCGAGGACTTTTCGTGTTCTCAGGTGCAATACGCTGGTGTCTTCGCTCTCGGAGGTGTCGTCGTTCTCGGAGGTATCCTCGTTCTCTGCGGTTTCTTCGCTCTCGGAGGTGTTCACGTTCTCGGAGTTATCAGTCCTCTCACCGTTGTCGCCCCTCTCAGCTGTGTCGGCGCTCACAGCCGTGTCGGCCCTCCCAGTGTTGTCAGTGCTCTCACCATTGTCTGAGATCTCAGCGGCATCGGGCCTGTCTGCTGTATCGGCCCTCTCAGCGGCCTTTTGAGCGGCCTCCAGGGCGCCTAGGCAGATGTAGCCTGTTATCTCTTTCATCATCTTCCACACAGGTTCTATATCCACAACACCTTCTCTCAAGACACGGGCGGTCTCGCTAGGACACTTAGCTGTAGGCTCGACCTTGGTCCTCACCGTGAAATCATAGTCCATTTCATAGGTGAACCACAGTTCGTATCCGTCCTCGGCTAATTCCACGTTGTCAGCATTTGCATATGATTTCGGATAAAGCGGATCACCTGAAGCTTTGCATAACTTATCACGAAAGTCTACGATTGTATTAGCGGTGATATAAAGATCCTTAGCATTATCGCAGTGGTCCTGAGGGTATTTGTGCACATAATGAAGCATAGCCAGACACCAACTGCTTCCGCCGTCAGTCATCAACTGTCTATACAGAAACCTGTTAGACATAATGACCTTGAAAGTCACAGTGAACGGATCGGCCGTCTTGGTGAATTCTGCTGGGCTCATTTTTATATATTTTTTAACATGAGTGGGGTTTCGGCTGAGGCTCTATTTCGTGAAAGAAAACGAGTCAAGTGTACAGAAAACAGAAAAAGTACCTTTCTAAGGAATAAGGTTTGGTATGCACATAACTTGGGTTTCGCGACCCATGAGCCAACCAACTTTTCCACCGCAACCATCAGTTTGAGACCCAGGTCCTGTCATTGGAATGGTCCATGTACGGACGCAGCTGAAGGTATACGAGGGTGTGATTCTCTCTGTAGAACGGGTCACTCTTCATGTGTAAGTTTCGCTCCGGGTTTGTGTGCAGATCGACAATTATACTGTCATCCAGCACCGTCTTCCGGAAAAGAGGTATCGCGGAATATGCTACGAGCAACATCAAGTTTTCTCCCGTGGAGATGCAGGGTTTGCATCTTTTTCCCCGGGCCTCGGCGATGAGCTCTGCTGTTTCGTATGCCTTTCCGTGTAATAGCCTCTGAACCCTTACGGAAAACGCCGGCGTGGTCATCTATCACTTTTGCCAGTTGCGGATCCAGGCTGTCTAGATCGAAGTGGGAGTGTGTGAACAGATGGCAGAGTTTATGCCACGAACACATACTGTGCTTGGCATACACTACAGGAACCTTGTTGGCCCTGAACACAACATCCATGTCGGCGTACATGATCGCGTTCCCCTCGTTGGTGTCCAGTGACGTCGTGTACTGTTCTTTACCGTCTTGGCAAGCTTTACGCCAAAGTTCTCATATTACCCCCGGGGCATGATTAATCACAGCTATACGCAAATGATCCATCAGGTTCAGATCCACCGTGTAAAGGTGTTTGTAGCTGGCAGGAGGTATGGCGTCTGGTATGTCCTCCAAGCACAACATGACGACATTACTCTCGTCTTTGAAGTTGAACACCATCTTCGTCTCCTCGGTACGGGGTAGGTTCAGGTGAGAGTACGTGATCATGACAGGGATTCTCTGCACCTCCAACTCTGCAGCCTGAGCTTTGAGTTTGGATATATAAAGGTAAACTCCACCGAGCAGGATAGTTCCGTCTGGGATTCCTGTCTTCCGTGAAGACCTGATGAAGGCCACAAGCCGAAACGCGTTGGTCAATTATTAAAGTTGTTCATCTTCCCTCAAGTGTTGCTGGAGTTCCTGCTTTGTGTCTTCCGTACAGCAACCCACGTGTGACACACGAGGTTCGTAGTCAGCTTTCGATAGCTGTTGTCCAACCGAAACCCTGGAAAATTACGATGAAGAAATTCTTTAACCTGCTCAAAGTAAGAGGTATACGAAGTTGCCATTTCAGCTTTAATGTTTAGGGGGTTTTTTGTAGGTTTTGTGTGCGTGTGCACACCCAGAAAGGTACCAGAGAATAGAAACGCTGAGTGCACTGTTTATGGCGAGATGTTAGATAGTATTGCGAATAATACTAATATTTACGTTGCCTAGAATGCGGGTGTGCGTGCAGTGCCAATATATGTAGAGTTACACGGGACTTATTACTCGTTTATGACTATCTCTGCAGGCACAACTTCACAGAGGATGAACCGCACAACCGACGAGCGCGAGCGCATCTGTGCCATATCTGAGGATTACAAACCAGAGCTCAGGTGGAAGATTACTGCGGAAACAACTATAGATGACGGTCACGAGGAGCGATCGTCGTTCACAGTTAACGTGAAGCCACTGTGCCGCACGGAGGAAGACTGTGATCGGCAGAAGATAGCTATCTCTCTAACCCAGCGTCACGCCTGCTTCGAATACAGATGGAGGGAAACCTGCGCTAAGATAGAAGATTTACTCGATCGACTACATGCCCTTTTGAAAGAGGCAGCGGATACCTATCATGACCACATGTCTGGTCACAAAAGCGTTCACAGCACATGATACCCGAGAGACTATAGACACTGGAGAGCGCAACTGGGACCCATTGTGTATTTTCAACCGCATCATTGCGAATGGCCGATACACTGTGTCATATGTTCAATCCGATCGAGATACTCACTATATATAATATCATGTGAATACCTTAGTTTGTACCAGGATTACATGTAACTGTTGTGGTGAAAAGACTAATGTCGATGATTAAAGACTTATACAAAAGACACACTTGTTGTTCACATGTGGGCTGGTTTGGTGAACTGGGTCTCGGAAGTAAACTAAGGGAATCGTAGTCAAAGGAGTTTGCAAAGAAAAGCGTCTGGACTTCTTTAAGTTGCTTGAAGACGTTTCACCTCTCATCCGAGAAGCTTCTTCAGTTCTAAGGTCAAATGGCCGAGAGTCCCAGATTTAAGGGAATCGTAAAAATCTCTCAAGCGAAAGACATCCTATCGGATGTGGTCTTGGGCAGTACGAGCGTTATTCGAATACATTTATGTTTTATTGGTATAGGATTCCACAGAAGTGTTGGTATGAACTACCTAGTGTCAAGATCAAGGTCTTTTTAGGAATACAACTGTGGGTTCGCCTGAACTCATTTTCATGTTTCCTGTACCACATAGGTTGCATTTTGCCTTGAGGCGACTTTTGTTGTGATTTGGCGCTATATATATAAAATTGAATTGAATTGAATTGAATTTCAGGAAATACCAGTATTTACAGCGTCGGACATCTGTATTGTCGTGTGTATCACTCGGTAGTCATAACAGTTAGGCGAATGGCTTCCCCGTTCAACTCTGGAACTCACAGCGGTCGAGACTCAGACATGCTCCAGCATGTGGGTAACTCAGTTGGTCCTGCTTTCAAATTCAATCCCATGTGCGAGCTTTACCGAGAATTCGCTTGCAAGAGGGTAAAGGTGCCCTATGTAGAGGATAATTCCAAGCGCCGCCTAATCGATATAGTAGATTTGGGTCCACCTTGTAAACTCAAGACAGTAAAACCAGATGGAAACTGTTTCTTCTGGGCTATCAGTCAGGCCCTTTGCCACAATGAGGACAGTCACGCTAAAATTAGGGAAGCAATTGTGTCATTTTTGAAAAGTAGGATGGACTCGAAACATGGCCACATTGCACCTGAGGGCATATCCAGCTCCGACTACATCAACACCAAGCGTATGGATCGATTGGGCGTTTGGGCGACCGAGGTTGAGTTACAAGCATTGTCAGACATGTTACAGTTACCGGTATACACGTACTATAAAAACCGATGGTTGCGCTTTACTTCCCGAGACGTGATATGGGAAAAGGGTATATATATATATCTCAATAACAACGGTGCACACTTGGTGTTGTGCGTGAAATCGAAAAATGGTTGCGCTGCATGTCGCGACTCCTACGAAGGCGATGCAACACCTGACTACAACGACGGGGCGGCCGAGCCGTATCGCTATCCTACGTCTCGACCACCCGAAACAGACACGGTGTTAGGAGTGCAGTACTCAACGGAAGTGAAAGAACAGACAGACACACGGTTTCATTTCCACGGTTCTGACAATCACGATTACAACAAACATCTCGACCCCAAGTACAATAAAGATTTGAGACCGTGGACTTTATTCAACGAAACGTGGTATCCTTTCATAGAACAGCTAGACGATTGCTGGTGGGGTGACGTCTGTGTATCCAGTGTAGTGACTTGCATGCTACTCTACGGTACGGATGGCGACGTGGTTGTGACAGCAGGATTGTCTGGCGAACCTGGCAACGTGTGTTCTGTAACCGTACATTCATCCTTTTCCACGGTCGCGTATCACATCGGCGATGGATGAAACGGTGGACCTTACAAGATTACCCATATGGTTCGACGTATCATGCGGCGAGTTTCCCGATTGTGACATGACACCACATAGTGTTCAACGAAAACTAGAAAAAGTATCACGTGTCGCTGGAGTCGCTTTGTATAACATTACCAGGGATGTACCCGGGTACCTATTTGACGTAGTTACAACTGAAAACATATTGTTTGTGACATTCGACCGATACGGGTACGTCATCTCCGACTGTAGTGACACTTTACGGTTTTGGAGTATGGAAGATGTTCTTTGCTGCATGTGTGAAAGTAAAGGCATTGGATTTGTATGCGCTGACAGCGTGTTTCCGTGTAACCTTAAATGAAATTGTGATTTGAGTTGTGTTATAACAGATCACCAAACACAAAACGAATAAAACACAGTCATTGTTCCATCATCGTTTGACATTTATTTGACATTGTATCACTTCCATGTTATTCTGACAATAAACAGTATGTTGCATTGCGTGAGCTTATACATTGCACAAAAAAGTAATGTAACTCCAACAACATTTTGTTCAATCGTCGTGTCACATTTATTTGACATTGTGTCACCTCCATGTTACACTGACAATAAACCATATCTTGCATTGCGTGAGCGTATACATTTGCATGCAAACTCATCCAATTTCATCAACAATGAAATGCAGAGTCCCGTCTGTAGAAGTAATTGCGCCACCTGTTCAGGTCTATTTCACCACACACTGCAAAAGTCAAGGGCGATCGTCTCAAAAACACGTCCTTCGTGAACTGAGCGATGTGGACAAGGGCATCGTGTTGCCCCTCTTCGGCTACATTGTAAGGTCTTTCCTGTTTCAACAGCCCCTTGTATATGTCGCGGATGCTAATATCGTCGTAATACCTAGAGATCCTGTCACCAGACCTATGTTATCACAGGGGCTCTCTATCAGCACCTTAACGTGGGCCGTAAAGCCTAAAGCCCCTCTAAAGCCCCTCTAGCTCTGTCCCCAACCCACAGGATCTCAGACATCATGAATTGCAACACATTCAGAGTTGCTTGTTTGTTCGCTTCGTCATACACGGACAGCGAACTTGACGGTCAGCTCACTGTTTGAGCGTCGCTCGTCCAAACCGGCATGAGACATTCCAAGGTCCACGGACCACTTGGATGAAAGTTTGTTAGGATCGTACGTTGTGGACCTTGTCTTGTTTCCGTTCAAAACTGTGAATTTGACAGGTACCTTGTTCCACGCTCCCTGCCTATAGGCCGTAACTGTCATCAAGTCGATCGTGAAAAGAGCGCTGTGACCGGCGAGCTGTATACGGTCCGTTAGATCCAAGGAGAAAATCACGGGCTGATTAGAATCGGTGGCCTTCTTCACAGTGTGAGAGAAAATAAAGTCGGTTAACTCGGTGGGTAACTTCATTAACGGGCACGTTGTTATCGAGAAGATCTCTGTAGAAATTTTTGCAACCTGTGCAGTGGTACCTAACCTAACCTGTTTGGTGTCACAACACACACCAGGTTTTCTTTTGTCATAAGCCGTGGTTTTCACGACGAGCCACTTTTTCTGTTTGAACTCATCTATCCATCTCGACATAGCCACCCCGGCAAGGGAGTAGGGGCATTTCTTATTTTATCTTATTACAGGTATCTGAAATGTTTTGTTGTGGTTTGTCATACACAATGATGATTGTAAGAACTTGTTCAATAAAAGATTCAGCTGTTAAACTTCTCAGTATGTCTTTGTATTTCATGGAATCGACATTTGTTTGCGCGTACATTAGAATGCTCAGCACAGGATCACAAGAGCGTTATGTACTTTCCTGACGGGGCAGTGTTGGTGGTGAGAATAATAAAAAAACGAAATCCAGCTTATTACTGTCAAATGTCATTTATTTCATTTACACTGTGGAGAATCCTTGAAACATCAGAGCTCCACATAACATGGAGTACACCTTTATGTTACATATAGCATGGGATCTGTGTTGTTAATCGTCCATGCACAAACCCAGCCAGTCGGATCAAAACAAACGAGTCATAACAAAACCCCAGCGACTTGGACCATAAAAAAATCCCAGCAAACTGGATAGTAACAAAACCACAGCCAGTCAGATCATGCAACTACCCTAGAAAAAATAAGACAAACAGAAAAAGCCAGATACAAGTCCTGAACGCCACATAGGCATTCGTAGGAAATCACGGTCAACTTGTGTATGTGTATGGTTTCTAACATTGTAGAAGATGTAAAATGTAGATGAATGTGATGAGAAAAATAAACAATGAAAATCCAGCATTTTGCATTACACAGAATCCATGTCATTTATTTCTTTTGTATCATAGAGAATCCTTCAAAACAGTACACCTTTTGTTGCATCAAAGTTTTCCCGACCGAGAGTCCCGACCGAGAAAGTTTTCCCGACCGAGAGTCCCAACCGAGAAAGTTTTCCCGACCGGGAGCCCCGGCCGGCAGCAGCTTCCAAACAGGCAGTGTTTTCACAAATACATTTTCAGGCTGTTATTTTCAGACTGGCTGCTATTTTCTTATTTTATGTTATTATGGGTATGTGAAATGTTGTGTTGTGGTTTATCATACACAATCATGATTGTTTATCGTCCACACACACAATAACACACATGGCCAGTCGGATCAAAACAAATGAGTCATAAGAAAAACCCAGCCACTCGGACCATAAAAAAACCCAGCGGACTGGATAGTACAAAACCACAGCCAGTTGGATCATGCAACTACCCTAGATAAAATACGATAAATAGAAAAAGCCAGATATGAGTCCTGAACGCCACACAGGCATTCGTAGGAAATCGCGGTCGACTTGTGTATGTGTATCATTTCTAAATTTGAAAAAGATGTAAGAATAATAAACAAAAAAAATCCAGCATATTACTGTGCCATGTCATTTATTTCTTATGCATCACACACAATCCATGTCATTTATTTCTTTTGCATCATACAGAATCCTTCAAAACAGTACACCTTTCGTTACACCAAAGTTCTCCCGATCGAGATCCCCGAGGTATTTCGCGACCCCAACCCACCGCACAAGTTACGATAGCACTGGGGTCTGGAGGGACCCCGAACCGCAACTGAAACAACTCTCAACTTCACATCATCATCATCATCAATTTCATCATCATCATAATAATCATCATCATACTCGTCTCCTTGCAAACGCTTAGCTTTACAGAGAGCGGTGTTCGAGTACACCGGCCTCCGCGAGGACCTCGGACTCTCGCTGCCTCCCCGTCCTCCTTCCTGCTTCTCCTCGGTTTCCTGCACCTCACTGGAGAACGTTTTGCTGTGTAGCATGTCTATTCCGCAAACACCGGCCTACGTGAAGACCTTGGACTCTCCATGTCTCCTCATTCTTCTTGCTCCTTCTGCTCAGTTCTCCTGTGCCTCGCCAGTGAGTGCTTAGCCGAATAGGCCTTAGGTTACGCATAAACCGGCCTTCGCGAGCACCTCGGACTCTCCCTGCTGCCCCGTCCTCTTTCTTCCTTCTCCTCGAATCTCCTGGGCCTCGCTGTTGGATGGTTGGCTTTAAAGAGGGCATTATTCGCGTAAACTGGCCTCAGTGAGGACCTCGGACTCTCCCTGCCTCCTACTCCTTCTACATCCTTCTGCTCCATTCACCTGCTCCTCGCCGGTGAGCACTTAGCAGGATGGGCCCCAGGTTACACGTAAACCGGCCTTCGTGAGGACCGTGGGCGCTCTGTGCTCCGTAGGTAATCTGTGACCCCTTAGTAATCGCGATGGCATATTTCGCAACCCCAATCCACATTTGTTAGTTACAATGGCAGGGACCCCCCAGCGCCATGGCAAACGACTCAACTTCACAACATCACAATCATCATCATCTACATCATCATGATCCTCTTTCTCCTCTGCCCTTCTGCCCCGCACTTGCAACCGCTCAGCTTTACAGAGGCCAGTGTTACGTAAACTGGCCTGAGTGAGGACCTTGGACTCTCCCTGCCTCCCCGTCCTCTTTCCTCCTTCTCCTCGAATCTCCTGGGCCTCGCTGTCGGATGGTTGGCTTTAAAGAGGGCATTATTCGCGTAAACCGGCCTCAGTGAGGACCTTGGACTCTCCCTGCCTCCCCGTCCTCCATCCTCCTTCTCCTCGGTACTCCTCTGCCTCTCTGGCGGCTGCTTGACTGTGTAGCCTGTCTATTTCGTGAACACTGCCCTCTGTGAGGACCTCAGACTCTCCCTGCCTCCCTGTCTTCCTTCCTCCTTCCTTCCATTCTCCTGCGCCTCCCAGGTGAGCACTTAGCCGGATGGGCCCCGTGTTACGCGTAAACCGGCCTTCGCGACGAGCTCGGACTCTCCCTGCCTCCCCGTACCTCCTTCCTCCCTCTCCTCAGTTCTCCTGGGCCTCGCTGTTGGACGCTTGGCTTTACAGAGGGCAGAGTTTGCGTAAACCGCCCTCCTTGAGGGCCTCAGACTCTCCCTGCCGCCTTCCTACCTCCTTCTGCTCTGTTCTCCTGCATTTTGCAGGCGAACGTTAAGCTGGAATGGGCCCTGGGTTACACATAAACTGGCCTTCGCCAGGACCGCGGGCGCTCTGTGCTCTGGTGGGTACTCTGTGACCCCTTAGTTTTTGTGATGGGGTATTTCGCCACCCCAATCCACATTCGTAAGTTACGATGGGAAACACTGGGGTCTGGAGGCACCCCCAAGCGCCGGGTCAAACAACTCTCAACTTCACATCATCATCGTCGTCTCCTTCTCGTCTTTCTTCTCCTTGGTCCTTCTGCCTTTCGCTTGCGAACACTCAGCTTTAAGAGGGTAGTGTTCACATAAACCTGCCTAAGTGAGGACCTCGGACTCTGCCTTCCTCCCCGTCCCCCTTCCTCCTTTTCCCCGGTTCTCCTGCACCTCGCTGGCGGCCGCTTGGCTGTGTAACCTGTCTATTACACCAGCCTCCGTGAGGACCTCGGACTCTTCGTGTCTCCTCTGCCTGCTTGCTCCTTGTCCTCGGTTCTCCTGCTTCTTGCAGGCGAGCACTTAGCCGGATGGACCCCGGGTTATGCGTAAACCGGCCTTCGCGAGGAAAGTGGGCGCTCTCTG
This sequence comes from Oreochromis aureus, assembly GCF_013358895.1. Taxonomy (NCBI): domain Eukaryota; kingdom Metazoa; phylum Chordata; class Actinopteri; order Cichliformes; family Cichlidae; genus Oreochromis; species Oreochromis aureus. The sequence continues at coordinate 167,251 of NW_024108902.1, forward strand.
CTCATTGGGTACACTGTGACCCCTTAGTAATCACGATGGGGTAGTTCGCAACCCCAATCCACATTCGTAAGTTACGATGGCAACCACTGGGGAGACCCCAGACACGCAAGAAGAGAGGTGTGCGGGTTACGGTGGAATGACATTTGTATGAAATGCATCAGAAGCTTTCGAAAGAACAGTTTGTTTGTGAACTGAAGTTATGTGTACTGTTGATATTATTGTGTATGGATACAATGCAGTGTTGTGCTCTATCCGTGGTTGTAATAAAGTACAGTTGTAGAAATTATACTGTGGCTACCCGTGTAATTTCTGGAGTTCTGGCCATACATAACTACACTACACCCCACCCTGTGAGTGCATAGACAAACGATGACAACAAAAATATCAGCTGTATAGTGTTAATGTGATTTTATTTTTTAATCATACAAGCAACAAGGAAAAGCTAAGACGATTACATGACAGAAAGTTAGTCCATGGCCAACTTGTAATTTCTTTCAAGGTTGTAATCCGCTGCTTTGTTTTAACATCTTGCTTGCTTTCATTGGATTCCTCTCCTGGATGCATAATAACATAGCCCAACATGCCGGATAGGGTGCACACTACAAGAGACACCGTCGATATTAACGGCAGAGGAGAAGCTGCAAGGAACCTGAAAGGGTGTCTTCTCACCAACGATAGCATTCCGTGGTCAACATTCATTACGTGGCCAGGCGCTTGGAAAATAGTCGAACTTCCGTCGCTGTTTTCTTTCAACGGTTGAGGTTTGACATTGGTCTCACCGCTCCCATCGCTATCCTTCTCAGTAGATGCAACGTCGGACTTGCCATCGGTCTTGCCATCGGTCTCACCACTCCCATCGCTCCCATCGCTTTCCTTCTCTGTAGACGCAACGTCGGACTTGACATCGGTCGTGTCAATGGCGGTCCCACCATGTCCGTGTCTCTCCTGGTCTCTATATTCAACACCAGTCGCGATTTCTGCTTTTGTGCCCGCGGTATCCAAAGCAACATCGGCGTTTTCCATTACGTACGTCGCAGCGTCTACGTCCTGGCGATCTGCGGTGTCACTATTACGCAGTTGCGGTCCAGTGGTCACATCTCCATCACCGTCGATTTCACTGTGGCGCATAACATGCGGGGCCCCGGTGGTCGTCATTGTTTTGCAAATTGAATGTAGTGTCGCATACATATAAATGATACAGTTTTTTTTGCGATGTTCACAATCACGAGTGTCTGCTAAAGCATGTGAAGATAAGTAACAGTATGATATTGCTTTCATGCTGATTAATCCGCAACTCTCGGTATTGTTGTAATGTTACACATAAAATTTGGAACCTGGTTACTTCTCCCGACCTCCGTATAACTCTCCCGATCTGCGTATACTTCTCTCGACCGGCAAATCCCTCCGGTTTACCACACGTGAGGTGTACACGCACCATTTTTTGCTCCGTGCAGTTTATCCATCCGCACCAACAACAAGTCACACACAGAATCACAAAATGTACCCTGTCATGCAGATGTATTGCAGTTCAAATATAATACACAAAGTGGAGATAATGCGTGTATTACTGCCAAAACCGTAGATCCTTTGATTGAAAAATGTGACATTACAAGCACATGCGATATTTGAAAAGGAGTTTATTTCGCAATTGCAAACACCAAGCATGTCTGCGCAAACATGAAACGACCACATTATCGAGAATTGTATGTGATGAGACAATACAACACACAGGTTTATTTTTACAGGGATTGGGTGCTCTTAACAGTTACAAGTAAACTTCAGCCTTACAATCCAAAGAAGCAACAGTGTTGATGTGACACAATACAAGAAATAAATTCAAGTTAAAGTGGGTTTACTCTTTCCAGTTGCAAACACCAGGTATCTCTTTATAAGCCTAATAACCGTCATGGTCAATTTTGATAGATCTCAGTCTCAGTCCAACACAATACGAATCTGTATGGTCCTTTCCACGTAGCGACCAAAAACTTCGTGGACGTGCTCTTTCTATGTTGTATTGAACGGATCTGTCCTTCAGGGCGAGACATTTGATATTGAGGTTGTATAATTTCTTTTTTGACATGAAGTTTTGTAGGATCATATGCGGTGTCACGGACGAGTTGACTTTAGCGTAACCCCCTTTCCTCCTTGACGGCATAGCCATCTTGCACCATACACCTGATGACTCTCTTGACCCCGCGCCACAGTGTCAGATCCAATCCGTTATAGTGCTGTTCTTCTTCTCCATCCTCTTCTTGTCCATAGAGCGCATGAAGTTTGTTCTCCAGCCAATGAATTTGAAACGTAGAGTACAGCTTGGGATGCAGGTCAGAGTTTCTGTTTCTGTACAGATATGTCACTTTGTCGATTGTGCCTTGAAAAGTTGTTAATGTGAACTCTTCATAAGTGGGACACCTCCCCAGCCTGGGTATCTCGTAAAATTTAGGATGGTAGATTTTAGGTTTGTCCACGTGAAAGAAAAATTCTAGGGTTATCTTCTTCATGGTGCCACCACTGTGTCAGTTGCTCTTCTTTCTCTTTGTATAATTAGCTTCTATTTTGTAGCTCACGCATACATGTTGTGACACACATCTCGGCGTACACCTGCGTTTGTTTGTATGTATGTATGTATGTATGCGAGACCCAACGGTGGTGTTGGTTTGTAATGTGTCACTGCAGGCGGTAAAAAGAAACAGAGTTCAATCACCAAGTGTGTTCACCGTAGTGGCAATAAAAATACAGAACCAAGACGAGTCTGAGGTTTTTGGTTTTTATTTGAACTTACAACACTGTTAAGGTAAACTGAATATGCTCATTACAAGGTCTCAGTGTGATTTACACTATAAACCAGTGATTTGATTTGTAATACTTTAAAACCATCTCCATCTGGTCGTGTTTCACGGCATCTTCTCCCACCAGTTTCTCGTAAGCGTCGGTGATAGCATCTAATATTTTCCTCTCCGATTTCAGCTCGTGCAACAGCGTATCTGCCACGATTCCCACCTTTGCATCCAATGCTTCAATCTCACGGTCGAACAGGAACCGTTCAATGGAAGGAATGAAGTGAGGCGTGATGAGTTTTTTCCTGATGCTGTAATAATGGTCGGCGTAAAAGTAATCCTCCAAAACTCTCAGACACTCGTGTTGTCTCTGACTTGGGTGATTGGTCTTACACCCGTTGCATTCGTCAGTGCGATACAGGTTGAGAATGTCATCTAGTAGGTGATACAGCGCAGTTTTCACGGCATCAACGAGTAACGGAGAGGCCCAATTGTCATGTTCGTCGTCAGAAGACACATCGTCTTCTCCCGACGAATGGTCGTCGTCTTTTGCATGGATGGTTGTGTCTTTAGTCAGTCTGTCTGCTTTGGTTTGAGTTCCAGATGGGGAGACGGAAGAACGATCCTCGTGTTCGCATCGTAGGGTCGAGGAGTCCATGGTTTGTTTGTTTTTTTTGTTTGTCTTTGCTCTTGGATAGGAGAATAAACGGTAAATGAGGCTCAGAACACAAGAGATAGCCCCCTTATTTTTCAAAAAAAAAAGAAATATGTGTTGTGCCTCAGGTATGGGTTTGTAGTACTGTGTACAATATTTTGTACAGTCCAATATCGACACCGCGCTCAGTCTTCCGACCGCCGTATGATTCTCCCGACCGACCTATGATTATATCGGGTGCGCTTGATTGCAATAAAAATAAACTGTTGTTGCATACTTGTAACTACCTTGCTTGAATAAAAGTGTTCACATTTCATGTTCGTGTGCGGTGTTGTGCATCACATTGGACACTTGGAAACACTCACCTTTTAGATGAATTTCAGCTATATAATCTGTGGCTGCATGTGTAAGGAAACACATTGACGCTCATTTGTCATGTATACACAAGGTTTATTTGAAATAAGTTGCACTTCACAATTAGCACACCTATGATAAGCCGCATCACATTTGAGTAATTCATCCACTCTTATTACTTGAAAATTGGTGCACATTCAATATGTACATGTAGTCGTTAGTTACAGTTGTACAGAGCTATCCAGAATGGGCCTTCTTCTGAAGTAGCTCCACACGATGTCACATAGACCAGGATCACTGGGGTGATGAGACCTGTTGGATGCATACTGGCTGGTCGATGTGATCAACAGAGGCTTCGCTTTGACTGAGTATGCTAAATACAACGGATTCCTTGCACCGTGGCCTAGTCGTGTAACCCGACGTCTTATAGCACGACGCCTCAAGGTGACCCGTTGTCGCCACTTTAAGCTCATTCGGACATTCTCGACCTATCCATCCATCCATCCATCCATTCGCTTCCGCTTATCCTTTTCAGGGTCGCGGGGGGCGCTGGAGCCTATCCCAGCTGTCATAGGGCGAGGGCGGGTAGTGCGCCTGGACAGGTCGCCAGTCTGTCGCAGGGCTAACACACAGGGACAGACAACCATTCGCACTCACATTCACTCGCACATTTACACCTAGTGGCAATTTGGATTATCCAATTAACCTATCCCCACAAGCTGCATGTCTTTGGACGGTGGGAGGAAGCCACGCAAACACGGGGAGAACATGCAAACTCCACACAGAAAGACCCCGGCCTGATGGTGGAATTGAACTCAGGACCTTCTTGCTGTGCGGCAACAGTGCTAACCACCGTGCCACCGTGCTGCCCACATTCTCGACCTATATTGGGAATAATGGTAACCTGTAGCTTGTTGGTTAGCGAACTAGCCTGCATGTATTGGTGATGTACCTTGACTTGTGAACTTTACCTAAATAAAGAAATGTAATACTTTGCCAGCACTGTGTCATTCAATATCATACAGACAAAAGTGTAACATTTCACTTCTATCTTCACGTGTCTTCACAAACACTAATACAATGGGTGCGGGAGAATCAAGAGTCCGTGTCACAGCTGTGTTCTTACTCGTAGGGCTCACGATCGTTAACGCTACCCTTAGCTTTAGGGGTCCAGTAACGTATCTGACGGATTCCGGATCCTACAGGTGCTCCGTCTTCGAGGCGGTTGCGTTTGACTGGATCTTGGTTCACTTTGGACTGTTGTTCCATGTTTTTCCCGAAGTTATAATACGCTGCCAGCAAAGTGTAACCCTCCCCGAATCCGACAGGGTCCTTCTCAGATGAACTGCTGTTTCTAACAGGCAGAGGCCGGGGTGTCGCTTCGGCGAAGAGTGTGGGACTGTCATTATTCGGCTTCAAGTTTCTGGATTGTCTGACGCCGACCTCAGGAACACTGTGTCTTTATTGCACGTCCTGGGATTTAGATCCCTGTCAACAGGTGGTGCTCTGAAATCTGTAGGTTGTACAGCCCCGCTTCTGTGAACAACAGGCGGATTGTCCGACGCCAGCCTCGGGAACACTGTGTCTGTATTACGCATTCTAGGTTTTAGATTCCTGTGAACGACAGGTGGCCCTCTGAGGTCTGTACGCCGGTCTATTACCTCGCAATGCGGATCTGATCTCAGTTTTAAGCCTTCAAGCTTATCACAGAACTTGATCTGATCGGTGCTTTGAGTCTGGTGACATTGCAGTTCTCTGATCATGTCGTAGTCTTCTTTGCCATCTGAAAGCTTGCTCACATCCTTCATACAATAACGTACGAGCGATTGCATGTCTGGGAACGTAAGCTGGTGAGGCGACTGCGCGGTAGACAATAGGATGTATCGTGTGTACGTGTCGTCTGCACCGATTGCGTATTTCAATGTGGTTCCCTTGCCTCTGATCAACAACAAGAAGTCGAATGCAAATCCTTGTGAACCAACTGTACTTGACACGTAAGGAAGTTATCGCTTCGTTGCGATCTTGATCGACTAACCACCAGGCAGAGCATCTCCACTCGATCTCTTAGTTCAACCGAGGTTTTTTCAACCGCAAGTATGCCCTGCTGCGCAGATCTCCAGCTTCTTAAGAAAAGCAAGTGCCTCACGCCAAAAAACTAGCTCATGTACACGAGTGTCACTTCGGGAAATGTAAAGTGTTGTTCACTCGGATGTCTTTTGTGTACAGCGGTACGGTTTGCTTTTACATTATGATCAAAGTATTGTTTTCTTTTGTGTACAGCTATATGCTTTGCTTTTTAAAAAAAAAAAATACGCTCTTCTCAACTGCACACAATTGTATCTGTATGTTGTTAGACGCTGCAATAAACAGATGCCTTTGCAGACACAGAGACTGTGTGGTTAATGATTGTGCCCATCACATACCCTTTGCGTTTAGTTTATGCTCTTCTTAACTGTGTACAATTGTATCTGTATGTTCTTAAACACTGCAATAAACCGATGCCTTTGCAGACACAGAGACTGTATGGTTAATGATTGTGCCCATCACATTTGAATCTGTATGTTGTTACACAGTACAATAAATGAATGTTATACAGAATGTAACTGACATTCACCATTTTAGAATAGTTTTTATTATACACAAATATAACACTTGTAGTAGAAATACTTGTGGTTCTTTATTATACACAAATATGTTGGATGCAGTAGCCAAACTCATAATGGCAATACTTGTAATGGCAATACATGTACTATACTTGTAGTAGGTTTTTTTATGTATCATACACACAGATAAGCTGTTAGTTTGTCAATCCATTCACAGAAACTTCTCACGGTATGTTTGGTGTTACATTCTGAACAAGCTTTGTTCACACACGCGCAGGTCGCGTGACCGCATAGCATCATGTACACTCTGCGCTGGTTACAGTCAACGCAGGTAACATCTGACACGCTGCTGGTGTGCACCGGTCGATAAAATGCCCATTCTACCTTACACATAAAACACATTCGTTTCCCAGTTACCCTCATGTTCTCCTTGATGCATGCCTCAAAGGAAACATGTCCGCAGCTTAACATGTACATCTGTCTAAGTTCACAACAACACACACAAGTCAGCACATGTCCCATGTGACCCCACAGTGGCTAGCGCGGAGGAAGTTGAAGTTGAAGGCTCTGGCTGAGGCTCCGGTTGAGGTTTATTGAAAGACGCAGTTATTGCTGTGGCTAAAGACTCTTCTTCAGAGTCTGCAACAGGATCGGGCATCGCTTCGATTTCTTCTTCCGCTTGGGTTTGCTCTTGCCTACAGCTTGCCCTCTCTGTTAAGGTCAAACTATCAGTATACTTTGCTCGAAGAGACCTCCACTGAGTTGGTGCATCGAGCTCAAAATTTAAAATGTGTACACCAAATGTACTTTCTCGGTCGGGACTCTCGGTCGGGAAAAGTCTCTCAGTCGGGAAAACTCCCTTGGTCGGGAAAGTTTTGGTGTAAAGAAAGGTTTGCCGTTTTGATGGATTCTGTGTAATGTACGTGAAATGGCATGGATTTTGTGTGATGCAAAAGAAATAAATGTCATGGCAAAGTAATACTTTGGATTTCGTTTTTTATTATTCTCAACACAATCATCTACATTTTACATCTTTTACAATGTTAAAAACGATACACATACACAAGTTGACCATGATTTCCTACAAATGCTTGTGTGGCGTTTGTAGGCCTGTGTGGCGTTTCATCATTGTGCAACATGAACCACGGCACAACATTTCACATACCCATAATAAAATGAAACAATGAAAATGACAGCTGGTCTGAAAATACCAGCCTGAGTTTGTGAAACACACTGCCTGTTTGAAAACTTTCTCATTTGGGACTCTCGGTCGGGAAAAACTTTCTCGGTCGGGACAACTCTCTCGGTCGGGACTCTCGGTCAGGAAAACTTTCTCGGTCGGGACTCTGGGTTGGGAAAACTCTCTCGGTCGGGAAAACTCTCTCGGTCGGGAAAACTCTCTCGGTCGGGACTCTCGGTCGGGAAAACTTTCTCGGTCGGGACTCTCGGTCGGGAAAGTTTTGGTGTAAAGAAAGGTTTGCCGTTTTGATGGATTCTGTGTAATGTACGTGAAATGGCATGGATTTTGTGTGATGCAAAAGAAATAAATGTCATGGCAAAGTTATACTTTGGATTTTGTTTTTTTATTATTCTCAACACATTCATCTACATTTTACATCTTTTACAATGTTAAAAACGATACACATACACAAGTTGACCATGATTTCCTACAAATGCCTGTGTGGCGTTCAGGACTCATATCTGGCTTAGCAATCATCAATGTGTAAGATGAACCACGGCACAACATTTCACATACCCATGATAAAATGAAACAATGAAAATGACAGCTGGTCTGAAAATACCAGCCTGAGTTTATGAAACACACTGCCTGTTTGAAAACTTTCTCGGTCAGGACTCTCGGTCGGGAAAACTTTCTCGGTCGGGACTCTCGGTCGGGAAAACTTTCTCGGTCTGGACTCTCGGTCGGGAAAACTCTCTCGGTCGGGAAAACTTTCTCGGTCGGGACTCTCGGTCGGGAAAACTTTCTCGGTCGGAAAACTCTCGGTCGGGAAAACTTTCTCGGTCGGGACTCTCGGTCGGAAAACTCTCGGTCGGGACTCTCGGTCGGAAAACTTTCTCGGTCGGGACTCTCGGTCGGGAAAACTTTCTCGGTCGGGAAAACTTTCTCGGTCGGGACTCTCGGTCGGGAAAACTTTCTCGGTCGGGAAAACTCTCTCGGTCGGGAAAACTTTCTCGGTCGGGACTCTCGGTCGGGAACACTCTCTTGGTCGGGAAAACTCTCTCGGTCGGGACTCTCGGTCGGGAAAACTTTCTCGGTCAGGACTCTCGGTCGGGAAAACTTTCTCGGTCGGGAAAACTCTCTCGGTCGGGACTCTCGGTCGGGACTCTCGGTCGGGAAAACTTTCTCGGTCGGGACCCTCAGTCGGGAAAACTCTCTCGGTCGGGACTCTCGGTCGGGAAAACTTTCTCGGTCGGGACTCTCGGTCGGGAAAACTTTCTCAGTCGGGAAAACTCCCTCGGTCGGGAAAGTTTTGGTGTAAAGAAAGGTTTGCCGTTTTGATGGATTCTGTGTAATGTACGTGAAATGGCACGGATTTTGTGTGATGCAAAAGAAATAAATGTCATGGCAAAGTAATACTTTGGATTTCGTTTTTTATTATTCTCAACACAATCATCTACATTTTACATCTTTTACAATGTCAAAAACGATACACATACACAAGTTGACCATGATTTCCTACAAATGCTTGTGTGGCGTTTGTAGGCCTGTGTGGCGTTTCATCATTGTGCAACATGAACCACGGCACAACATTTCACATACCCATAATAAAATGAAACAATGAAAATGACAGCTGGTCTGAAAATACCAGCCTGAGTTTGTGAAACACACTGCCTGTTTGAAAACTTTCTCATTTGGGACTCTCGGTCGGGAAAACTCTCTCGGTCTGGACTCTCGGTCGGGAAAACTTTCTCGGTCGGGACAACTCTCTCGGTCGGGACTCTCGGTCAGGAAAACTTTCTCGGTCGGGACTCTGGGTTGGGAAAACTCTCTCGGTCGGGAAAACTCTCTCGGTCGGGAAAACTCTCTCGGTCGGGAAAACTTTCTCGGTCGGGACTCTCGGTCAGGAAAGTTTTGGTGTAAAGAAAGGTTTGCCGTTTTGATGGATTCTGTGTAATGTACGTGAAATGGCATGGATTTTTTGTGATGCAAAAGAAATAAATGTCATGGCAAAGTTATACTTTGGATTTTGTTTTTTTATTATTCTCAACACATTCATCTACATTTTACATCTTTTACAATGTTAAAAACGATACACATACAAAAGTTGACCATGATTTCCTACAAATGCCTGTGTGGCGTTCAGGACTCATATCTGGCTTAGCAATCATCAATGTGTAAGATGAACCACGGCACAACATTTCACATACCCATGATAAAATGAAACAATGAAAATGACAGCTGGTCTGAAAATACCAGACTGAGTTTATGAAACACACTGCCTGTTTGAAAACTTTCTCGGTCAGGACTCTCGGTCGGGAAAACTCTCTCGGTCGGGACTCTCGGTCGGGAAAACTCTCTCGGTCGGGAAAACTTTCTCGGTCGGGACTCTCGGTTGGGAAAACTCTCTCGGTCGGGAAAACTTTCTCGGTCTGGACTCTCGGTCGGGAAAACTCTCTCGGTCGGAAAACTTTTCGGTCTGGACTCTCGGTCGGGAAAACTCTCGGTCGGAAAACTTTCTCGGTCGGGACTCTCGGTCGGGAAAACTCTCGGTCGGGAAAACTTTTCGGTCGGGACTCTCGGTCGGGAAAACTTTCTCGGTCGGGAAAACTTTCTCGGTCGGGACTCTCGGTCGGGAAAACTCTCGGTCGGAAAACTCTCTCGGTCGGGACTCTCGGTCGGAAAACTTTCTCGGTCGGGACTCGGTCGGGAAAACTTTCTCGGTCGGAAAACTCTCTCGGTCGGGAAAACTTTCTCGGTCGGGACTCTCGGTCGGGAAAACTCTCTCGGTCAGGAAAACTTTCTCGGTCTGGACTCTCGGTCGGGAAAACTCTCTCGGTCGGGAAAACTTTCTCGGTCGGGACTCTCGGTCGGGAAAACTTTCTCGGTCGGGAAAAACTTTCTCGGTCGGGACAACTCTCTCGGTCGGGACTGTCGGTCAGGAAAACTTTCTCGGTCGGGACTCTGGGTTGGGAAAACTCTCTCGGTCGGGAAAACTCTCTCGGTCGGGAAAACTCTCTCGGTCGGGACTCTGGGTTGGGAAAACTCTCTCGGTCGGGAAAACTCTCTCGGTCGGGAAAACTCTCTCGGTCGGGAAAACTTTCTCGGTCGGGACTCTGGGTTGGGAAAACTCTCTCGGTCGGGAAAACTCTCTCGGTCGGGAAAACTCTCTCGGTCGGGAAAACTCTCTCGGTCAGGACTCTCGGTCGGGAAAACTTTCTCGGTCGGGACTCTCGGTCGGGACCCTCGGTCGGGAAAACTCTCTCGGTCGGGACTGTTGGTCGGGAAAACTTTCTCGGTCGGGACTCTCGGTCGGAAAACTTTCTCGGTCGGAAAACTCTCTCGGTCGGGACTCTCGGTCGGGACTCTCGGTCGGAAAACTTTCTCGGTCGGGACTCTCGGTCGGAAAACTCTCTCGGTCGGGAAAACTTTCTAGGTCGGGAAAGTTTTGGTGTAAAGAAAGGTTTGCCGTTTTGATGGATTCTGTGTAATGTACGTGAAATGGCATGGATTTTTTGTGATGCAAAAGAAATAAATGTTATGGCAAAGTTATACTTTGGATTTGTTTTTTTTTTATTATTCTCAACACATTCATCTACATTTTACATCTTTTACAATGTTAAAAAAGATACACATACAAAAGTTGCCCATGATGTCCTACAAATGCCTGTGTGGCGTTCAGGACTCATATCTGGCTTAGCAATCATCATTGCGTAAGATGAACCACGGCAAAACATTTCACATACCCATGATAAAATGAAACAATGAAAATGACAGCTGGTCTGAAAATACCAGCCTGAGTTTGTGAAACACACTGCCTGTTTGAAAACTTTCTCGGTCGGGACTCTCGGTCGGGAAAACTCTCTCGGTCGGGAAAACTCTCTCGGTCGGGACTCTCGGTCGGGAAAACTTTCTCGGTCGGGACTCTCGGTCGGAAAACATTCTCGGTCGGAAAACTCTCGGTCGGGAAAACTTTCTCGGTCGGGACTCGGTCGGGAAAACTCTCGGTCGGAAAACTCTCTCGGTCGGGACTCGGTTGGGAAAACTTTCTCGGTCGGGACTCGTTCGGGAAAACTTTCTCGGTTGGGAAAACTCTCGGTCGGGACTCTCGGTTGGGAAAACTCTCTCGGTCGGGACTCTCGGTCGGGACTCTCGGTCGGAAAACTTTCTCGGTTGGGAAAACTCTCTCGGTCGGGACTCTCGGTTGGGAAAACTCTCGGTCGGGACTCTCGGTCGGGACTCTCGGTCGGAAAACTTTCTCGGTCGGGACTCTCGGTCGGGAAAACTTTCTCGGTCGGGACTCTCGGTCGGGAAAGTTTTGGTGTAAAGAAAGGTTTGCCGTTTTGATGGATTCTGTGTAATGTACGGAAACGGCATGGATTTTGTGTGATGCAAAAGAAATAAATGTTATGGCAAAGTTATACTTGGATTTCGTTTTTTTTTTTATTATTCTCAAAACATTCATCTCGTTTAACGTCTTTTACAATGTTAAAAAGATACACATACAAAAGTTGACCATGATTTCCTACAAATGCCTGTTTGGCGTTCAAGACTCATATCTGGCTTTGCCATCATCATTGCGTAAGATGAACCACGGCAAAACATTTCACATACCCATGATAAAATGAAACAATGAAAATGACAGCTGGTCTGAAAATACCAGCCTGAGTTTATGAAACACACTGCCTGTTTGAAAACTTTCTCGGTCAGGACTCTCGGTCGGGTAAACTCTCTCGGTCGGGACTCTCGGTTGGGAAAACTCTCTCGGTCGGGAAAACTTTTCGGTCGGGACTCTCGGTCGGAAAACTCTCTCGGTCGGGAAAACTTTCTCGGTCTGGACTCTCGGTCGGAAAACTCTCTCGGTCGGGAAAACTTTCTCGGTCGGAAAACTCTCGGTCGGGACTCTCGGTCGGGAAAACTTTCTCGGTCGGGACTCTCGGTCGGAAAACATTCTCGGTCGGAAAACTCTCTCGGTCGGGACTCTCGGTCGGGAAAACTCTCTCGGTCGGGAAAACTCTCTCGGTCGGGACTCTCGGTCGGGAAAACTCTCGGTCAGGACTCTCGGTCGGGAAAACTTTCTCGGTCGGGAAAACTCTCTCGGTTGGGACTCTCGGTCGGGACCCTCGGTCGGGAAAACTCTCTCGGTCGGGACTGTTGGTCGGGAAAACTTTCTCGGTCGGGACTCTCGGTCGGGAAAACTTTCTCGGTCGGGAAAACTCTCTTGGTCGGGACTCTCGGTCGGGACTCTCGGTCGGGAAAACTTTCTCGGTCGGGACTCTCGGTCGGGAAAACTCTCTCGGTCGGGAAAACTTTCTAGGTCGGGAAAGTTTTGGTGTAAAGAAAGGTTTGCCGTTTTGATGGATTCTGTGTAATGTACGTGAAATGGCATGGATTTTTTGTGATGCAAAAGAAATAAATGTCATGGCAAAGTTATACTTTGGATTTGGTTTTTTTTATTATTCTCAACACATTCATCTACATTTTACATCTTTTACAATGTTAAAAAAGATACACATACAAAAGTTGCCCATGATGTCCTACAAATGCCTGTGTGGCGTTCAGGACTCATATCTGGCTTAGCAATCATCATTGCGTAAGATGAACCACGGCAAAACATTTCACATACCCATGATAAAATGAAACAATGAAAATGACAGCTGGTCTGAAAATACCAGCCTGAGTTTGTGAAACACACTGCCTGTTTGAAAACTTTCTCGGTCGGGACTCTCGGTCGGGAAAACTCTCTCGGTCGGGAAAACTCTCTCGGTCGGGACTCTCGGTCGGGAAAACTTTCTCGGTCGGGACTCTCGGTCGGGAAAACTTTCTCGGTCTGGAAAACTCTCTCGGTCGGGAAAACTTTCTCGGTCGGGACTCTCGGTCGGGAAAACTCTCTCGGTCAGGAAAACTTTCTCGGTCTGGACTCTCGGTCGGGAAAACACTCTCGGTCGGGAAAACTTTCTCGGTCGGGACTCTCGGTCGGGAAAACTTTCTCGGTCGGGACAACTCTCTCGGTCGGGACTGTCGGTCAGGAAAACTTTCTCGGTCGGGACTCTGGGTTGGGAAAACTCTCTCGGTCGGGAAAACTCTCTCGGTCGGGAAAACTCTCTCGGTCGGGACTCTCGGTCGGGAAAACTTTCTCGGTCGGGACTCTCGGTCGGGAAAGTTTTGGTGTAAAGAAAGGTTTGCCGTTTTGATGGATTCTGTGTAATGTACATGAAATGGCATGGATTTTGTGTGATGCAAAAGAAATAAATGTCATGGCAAAGTTATACTTTGGATTTTGTTTTTTTATTATTCTCAACACATTCATCTACATTTTACATCTTTTACAATGTTAAAAACGATACACATACAAAAGTTGACCATGATTTCCTACAAATGCCTGTGTGGCGTTCAGGACTCATATCTGGCTTAGCAATCATCAATGTGTAAGATGAACCACGGCACAACATTTCACATACCCATGATAAAATGAAACAATGAAAATGACAGCTGGTCTGAAAATACCAGCCTGAGTTTATGAAACACACTGCCTGTTTGAAAACTTTCTCGGTCAGGACTCTCGGTCGGGTAAACTCTCTCGGTCGGGACTCTCGGTTGGGAAAACTCTCTCGGTCGGGAAACTTTCTCGGTCGGGACTCTCGGTCGGAAAACTCTCTCGGTCGGGAAAACTTTCTCGGTCTGGACTCTCGGTCGGGAAAACTCTCTCGGTCGGGAAAACTTTCTCGGTTGGGACTCTCGGTCGGGAAAACTTTCTCGGTCGGGAAAACTCTCTCGGTCGGGACTCTCGGTCGGGAAAACTTTCTCGGTCGGGACTCTCGGTCGGGAAAACATTCTCGGTCGGAAAACTCTCTCGGTCGGGAAAACTTTCTCGGTCGGGACTCTCGGTCGGGACAACTCTCTCGGTCGGGAAAACTCTCTCGGTCGGGACCCTCGGTCGGGAAAACTCTCTTGGTCAGGACTCTCGGTCGGGAAAACTATCGGTCGGGAAAACTCTCTCGGTCGGGACTCTCGGTCGGGACCCTCGGTCGGGAAAACTCTCTCGGTCGGGACTGTTGGTCGGGAAAACTTTCTCGGTCGGGACTCTCGGTCGGGAAAACTCTCTCGGTCGGGACTCTCGGTCGGGACTCTCGGTCGGGAAAACTTTCTCGGTCGGGACTCTCGGTCGGGAAAACTCTCTCGGTCGGGAAAACTTTCTAGGTCGGGAAAGTTTTGGTGTAAAGAAAGGTTTGCCGTTTTGATGGATTCTGTGTAATGTACGTGAAATGGCATGGATTTTTTGTGATGCAAAAGAAATAAATGTTATGGCAAAGTTATACTTTGGATTTGGTTTTTTTTATTATTCTCAACACATTCATCTACATTTTACATCTTTTACAATGTTAAAAAAGATACACATACAAAAGTTGCCCATGATGTCCTACAAATGCCTGTGTGGCGTTCAGGACTCATATCTGGCTTAGCAATCATCATTGCGTAAGATGAACCACGGCAAAACATTTCACATACCCATGATAAAATGAAACAATGAAAATGACAGCTGGTCTGAAAATACCAGCCTGAGTTTGTGAAACACACTGCCTGTTTGAAAACTTTCTCGGTCGGGACTCTCCGTCGGAAAACTCTCTCGTCGGGAAAACTCTCTCGGTCGGGACTCTCGGTCGGAAAACTTTCTCGGTCGGGACTCTCGGTCGGAAAACATTCTCGGTCGGGAAAACTCTCGGTCGGAAAACTTTCTCGGTCGGGACTCTCGGTCGGGAAAACTCTCGGTCGGAAAACTCTCTCGGTCGGGACTCTCGGTTGGGAAAACTTTCTCGGTCGGGACTCTCGGTCGGGAAAACTTTCTCGGTTGGGAAAACTCTCGGTCGGGACTCTCGGTTGGGAAAACTCTCTCGGTCGGGACTCTCGGTCGGGACTCTCGGTCGGGAAAACTTTCTCGGTTGGGAAAACTCTCTCGGTCGGGACTCTCGGTTGGGAAAACTCTCTCGGTCGGGACTCTCGGTCGGGACTCTCGGTCGGGAAAACTTTCTCGGTCGGGACTCTCGGTCGGGAAAACTTTCTCGGTCGGGACTCTCGGTCGGGAAAGTTTTGGTGTAAAGAAAGGTTTGCCGTTTTGATGGATTCTGTGTAATGTACGGGAAACGGCATGGATTTTGTGTGATGCAAAAGAAATAAATGTTATGGCAAAGTTATACTTGGATTTCGTTTTTTTTTATTATTCTCAAAACATTCATCTACGTTTAACGTCTTTTACAATGTTAAAAAAGATACACATACAAAAGTTGACCATGATTTCCTACAAATGCCTGTTTGGCGTTCAAGACTCATATCTGGCTTTGCCATCATCATTGCGTAAGATGAACCACGGCAAAACATTTCACATACCCATGATAAAATGAAACAATGAAAATGACAGCTGGTCTGAAAATACCAGCCTGAGTTTATGAAACACACTGCCTGTTTGAAAACTTTCTCGGTCAGGACTCTCGGTCGGGTAAACTCTCTCGGTCGGGACTCTCGGTTGGGAAAACTCTCTCGGTCGGGAAAACTTTCTCGGTCGGGACTCTCGGTCGGGAAAACTCTCTCGGTCGGGAAAACTTTCTCGGTCTGGACTCTCGGTCGGGAAAACTCTCTCGGTCGGGAAAACTTTCTTGGTCGGGAAAACTCTCTCGGTCGGGACTCTCGGTCGGGAAAACTTTCTCGGTCGGGACTCTCGGTCGGGAAAACATTCTCGGTCGGGAAAACTCTCTCGGTCGGGAAAACTTTCTCGGTCGGGACTCTCGGTCGGGAAAACTCTCTCGGTCGGGAAAACTCTCTCGGTCGGGACTCTCGGTCGGGAAAACTCTCTCGGTCAGGACTCTCGGTCGGGAAAACTTTCTCGGTCGGGAAAACTCTCTCGGTTGGGACTCTCGGTCGGGACCCTCGGTCGGGAAAACTCTCTCGGTCGGGACTGTTGGTCGGGAAAACTTTCTCGGTCGGGACTCTCGGTCGGGAAAACTTTCTCGGTCGGGAAAACTCTCTTGGTCGGGACTCTCGGTCGGGACTCTCGGTCGGGAAAACTTTCTCGGTCGGGACTCTCGGTCGGGAAAACTCTCGGTCGGGAAAACTTTCTAGGTCGGGAAAGTTTTGGTGTAAAGAAAGGTTTGCCGTTTTGATGGATTCTGTGTAATGTACGTGAAATGGCATGGATTTTTTGTGATGCAAAAGAAATAAATGTCATGGCAAAGTTATACTTTGGATTTGGTTTTTTTTATTATTCTCAACACATTCATCTACATTTTACATCTTTTACAATGTTAAAAAAGATACACATACAAAAGTTGCCCATGATGTCCTACAAATGCCTGTGTGGCGTTCAGGACTCATATCTGGCTTAGCAATCATCATTGCGTAAGATGAACCACGGCAAAACATTTCACATACCCATGATAAAATGAAACAATGAAAATGACAGCTGGTCTGAAAATACCAGCCTGAGTTTGTGAAACACACTGCCTGTTTGAAAACTTTCTCGGTCGGGACTCTCCGTCGGGAAAACTCTCTCGGTCGGGAAAACTCTCTCGGTCGGGACTCTCGGTCGGGAAAACTTTCTCGGTCGGGACTCTCGGTCGGGAAAACATCCTCGGTCGGGAAAACTCTCTCGGTCGGGAAAACTTTCTCGGTCGGGACTCTCGGTCGGGAAAACTCTCTCGGTCGGGAAAACTCTCTCGGTCGGGACTCTCGGTTGGGAAAACTTTCTCGGTCGGGACTCTCGGTCGGGAAAACTTTCTCGGTTGGGAAAACTCTCTCGGTCGGGACTCTCGGTTGGGAAAACTCTCTCGGTCGGGACTCTCGGTCGGGACTCTCGGTCGGGAAAACTTTCTCGGTTGGGAAAACTCTCTCGGTCGGGACTCTCGGTTGGGAAAACTCTCTCGGTCGGGACTCTCGGTCGGGAAAACTTTCTCGGTCGGGACTCTCGGTCGGGAAAACTTTCTCGGTCGGGACTCTCGGTCGGGAAAGTTTTGGTGTAAAGAAAGGTTTGCCGTTTTGATGGATTCTGTGTAATGTACGGGAAACGGCATGGATTTTGTGTGATGCAAAAGAAATAAATGTTATGGCAAAGTTATACTTGGATTTCGTTTTTTTTTTATTATTCTCAAAACATTCATCTACGTTTTACGTCTTTTACAATGTTAAAAAAGATACACATACAAAAGTTGACCATGATTTCCTACAAATGCCTGTGTGGCGTTCAGGACTCATATCTGGCTTAGCAATCATCATTGCGTAAGATGAACCACGGCAAAACATTTCACATACCCATGATAAAATGAAACAATGAAAATGACAGCTGGTCTGAAAATACCAGCCTGAGTTTGTGAAACACACTGCCTGTTTGAAAACTTTTTCGGTCGGGATTCTCCGTCGGGAAAACTCTCTCGGTCGGGAAAACTCTCTCGGTCGGGACTCTCGGTCGGGACTCTCGGTCGGGAAAACATTCTCGGTCAGGAAAACTCTCTCGGTCGGGAAAACTTTCTCGGTCGGGACTCTCGGTCGGGAAAACTCTCTCGGTCGGGAAAACTCTCTCGGTCGGGACTCTTGGTCGGGAAAACTTTCTCGGTCGGGACTCTTTGTCGGGAAAACTCTCTCGGTCGGGAAAAGTCCCTCGGTCGGGAAAGTTTTGGTGTAAAGAGAGGTTTGCCGTTTTGATGGATTCTGTGTAATGTACATGAAATGGCATGGATTTTGTGTGATGCAAAAGAAATAAATGTCATGGCAAAGCAGTACTTTGGATTTCGTTTTTTATTATTCTCAACACAATCATCTACATTTTACATCTTTTACAATGTTAAAAATGATACACATACACAAGTTTGCCATGATTTCCTACAAATGCCTGTGTGGCGTTTGTAGGTCTGTGTGGCGTTTCAATATTGTGTAAGAGGAACCACGGCACAACATTTCACATACCCATGATAAAATGAAACAATGAAAATGACAGCTGGTCTGAAAATACCAGCCTGAGTTTGTGAAACACACTGCCTGTTTGAAAACTTTCTCATTTGCGACTCTCAGCCGGAACAACTTACTCGGTCGGGAAAACTCTCTCGGTCAGGACTCTCGGTCGGGAAAACTTTCTCGGTCGGGACTCTCAGTCGGGAAAGTTTTGGTGTAAAGAAAGGTTTGCCGTTTTTATGGATTCTGTGTAATGTACGTGAAATGGCATGGATTTTGTGTGATGCAAAAGAAATAAATGTCATGGCAAAGCAATACTTTGGATTTCGTTTTTTATTATTCTCAACACATTCATCTACATTTTACATCTTTTACAATGTTAAAAACGATACACATACACAAGTTGACCATGATTTCCTACAAATGCTTGTGTGGCGTTTGCAGGCCTGTGTGGCGTTTCATCATTGTGCAAGATGAACCACGGCACAACACTTCACATACCCATGATAAAATGAAACAATGAAAATGACAGTTTGTGAAAAACACTGCCTGTTTGAAAACTTTCTCATTTGGGACTCTCGGTCGGGAAAACTTTTTCGGTCGGGACAACTCTCTCGGTCGGGACTCTCGGTCGGGAAAACATTCTCGGTTGGGACTCTCGGTCGGGACTCTCGGTCGGGAAAACTCCCTCGGTCGGGAAAGTTTTGGTGTAAAGAAACGTTTGCCGTTTTGATGGATTCTGTGTCCTGTACGTGAAATGGCATCGATTTTGTGTGATGCAAAAGAAATAAATCTCATGGCATCGATCTAAGGCTGAGGGTTCAAAGTTGCATTAATGAGAAATTGTTTCAGTGGGGATAGCATGTCAAAGCCGACCGAGAGTCCCGATCACGAAAGGTTTCCCGACCGAGAGCCAGTCGGGAAAATGCTGCCGGTCGGCAAACTTTGTTAATGTTATATTAGATGATATTGTTGAACAGGAGCTAAGTACCTAGTTCTGAAGCCACGCGTTGGGAAAACGCCGCCCATCAGGAAAGTGCTGCCGGTCGGGAAACGCTGCCGGTCGGGGATGTCGGTCGGGAAAGTGCAGTCCATTGGGAAAACTCTGTAAGCGTGTATGTGTGCGGCTGTTCTGCTCATCTCATCTCATAAGACACAAAGTTAATTAAAGAGTTTCAGTTGGGCAACTGGACATGGCGCATAATTATCCGCATGACCAGTGGTATCAGAAACCCAGTTATGCGGACCAAAGAAACCGCAGCGTACCTTCTGTACTTTGGAATGTGCAACAAAGGAGAGAATATGAACTCAAACAAGCTCAGCGACACACAGCGAAACACAACTACAGACCCGTCGCTGTTCCGAGAGAAACAGCAAGACAGGACACCAGCGACGATGTCGTTCTCCAGGCAGATCGCTTCCCACGTAAGAGGCCTAGGAACGTGATTGTGGTAAACAACCAAAAAGAGAAATATCTTCGTTTGGACAGAAGAGGTTTTGAGCAGGAGCGAAACCACAACCGCCAGGAAAACTGGCCGGCCGCAGGACCATATCCAATTAAAAGGAATAACAACCGTGTGTACTGCGAACTGGATCGTGTAGCAACTAGACCAGTCAACAAAATAAAATGCGATAGGCGGCAGTACCGCGAAAACGACAACCAGCAAAATATAAGGGATGTCCACAGTGATAAAAGAAAACCACTCTCATCCCGAAGGCTGCAACAGACCACCAGAGAGGTCAGATGGAAGAAACCCATCTCCATCAAGCACCCCGTGCCTACCTCGAGAGTCAGTCTAGATCAAGAGAGGATCAGAATTAAACCTCAACAACAGAAACAACGTCCCAAGAATGATGCGAGACAAACAAGCCTTACACACACGCGTGCTCCGCCGGTGAAGACTTGTAGTTCAAAGAGACCGTGGAGAAACGAGAAACAGTTCAACAGCCCGCAAACCACCGACTCCGACGATGAGTCTGATTGTGACAAGGAACAAGAAGAAATGCAACCTGTGCAAAACGTGCGTTTGAGTTCCTCTGATTCCAGTTCATCGAGTTCGAGTTCGTCTAGTTCCTCAGATTCCGATTCCTCTGAATCAGAAACCAAAGATGCACAGAGACCACCATATTATCCTGAAAGAAATAGTAGTCCGTGGAATGGAATAAAACGTACCAGCCCTGCTTCCTCTGTTAATGTCACTCGGACCTCAGCGGAACGTACACAAAATCCCAAAAACAAGTACGATGCACTGACAAACACTGCTGAAAGAAACAGTAGTCCGTGGAATGGACTAAAACGTAACAGCCCTGCTTCCTCTGTTAATCTCACTCGGCCCTCAGCTGAACGTGAACAAACAGCAAAAAACAAGTGCCATTCGCCGACAAACAACACTCCAATAATGAACGCACAAAAAAAAGCTTGCGTGTCATCACGTAACCCATCAGCTCAACAATCTCGGATAGAGCACAAGAGCACCAACAACAGCCAACACAGCCAAAAAAAGAAACAGAAGACCAAAGTCACTTCCTGGCCAAGTTCCCTGGCAGAAGGGGCCAACCGACAAAACCTCAAAAACACTACCAATGGACCCCCCTCACCAGGAAAGCCTGTGAACAGCCCCCCACAAAGTACTCCTAACAAGAAGAAAAGTAAGGGCGCCTCCTCACCAAGTACAGGTGTAAGTGTCCCATCGCGTAACCCTCAACGGGTGAGGCTGAAACGCTGGAATACAAAAACCAACCAAACACCCTGTAAAAGAACAACGAAAACCAAACGTGTGGTAACTACAACGCCTCCGCAAAAAACACAGTGTGTGCTCAGCAAGTCATCACCCACTGCACCAAAAAGCCAAATGGAGAATATCGACTTGAAAATGGACGAGATTCCTCCTGAGATAGACCCCGCTGAAACAGCGCACGAAACCACCACCATTGGAGATACTCAGGTCCATGATAACACTGAGATACAGATGTTGCGCGATCCAAGGGAGGACGCTGATTGCATATCCGAGCGTCACGGCGAAACCGCACTTGGAAACTGCGAGACCGGCAGTCTAGCCCCGCTTCAAGGTGATATGCCAACTGAAGGCGGTCACAACTCGGGTCACGACATCGACTTGATCAGCGCTGCAAAAACCCAAGCGCTAATCCAGGTGTTAAATAACAATAACCCATCATACCCGTCAGAAGGTACCTCACGACAAGTTACAACGCAGCAGCAACAAAGCGCAGGTCCAGAGTCTGCAGATCTCTCAGCTGAGGAGACAATCAGAGCCAATGAAAGTTTGTAAGTCAATCATTTTACATAACATAACCCAACTGATCTGTATCAAAGGTAAACTAATGCTGTTTTTAAAAAAAAATTGTACAGGTTCCATAACAATAACCCATCATACCCGTCAGAAGGTACCTCACGACAAGTTACAACGCAGCAGCAGCAACAAAGCGCTGGCCCAGAGTCTGCAGATCCCTCAGCTGAGGAGACAAAAAGAGCCACTGAAAGTTTGTAAGTCAATCATTTTGCATAACATAACCCAACTGATCTGTATCACAGGGAAACTAATGCTGTTTTTTTTAAAAAACAAATTGTACAGGTTCCACGTAATGGATGAGTTTCAAGAGAGCGCTGCGTACATAAATGACATGCAAGAACATTTCACCCCACTAAATGGTCCACAATTTGCCGACGTGCTCGTGTCGGTAGTGGAAGGGACCTGTAACGCTTATAGTAGCAACGACCAACAAGCCTCGTACCTCTTGCCACCGCATAACGCAGAACCTAGCGCGGATACTCACACTCTGATGATCAGCCATGAAAACTCAGATGGGCTGTCAGTCGAACCCAAACAAACAACCCCCTTTGAAGAACACATTGGTAAAACAATAACAGAAGAAGCCAGCTCGCACATCCACACCGGGGACGAGTCGACCGCTAAAGCATACCGACAATCACCTTCCGACACATCCTTCCTCCCAAGGCTGTCCCGGAGGAGTCCAAATGAAAACTTCCAAGACTGGAACCGAGAGTATCGTGAATTCCTGCAATCCATACTTGAAATGGTGCAAAAGTCCATCAGATGCACAGTCTGCGAATGCACATTCAACAATACTGTACTCTGCAGTAATTACACCATCAAGTTAAACCGACCAGTTCAGTGCGCCTGTGGTTGTGTGATATGCTCACTGTGTTACACCAAAGACCGAGGTTGTGTTAAGCACAAGATAGTATCAAAACGCGCTACTGTCAACATTACAGCTAGTCAGCTGGCTAACATAGCTGAAGCCGATGCTCAGTGGGATCTACAGCTAGATAACACAGCTCCATTTAGGACCGAGATCAACAGAAGCGTACAAGATATTATACACCTGCACCGCAGCGCTCCCATCGTAGACGAATTGAAACAAGGTTAGTTGTGAAAGTGTTGTCTTGTGTGTCTATGCTATCCACTGCGAGCGATGTTCATATTTTCGTATGTTTTCTTTTTTTTTCTGTTTAAGCTTTCGAGAGTTTGATCAACGCACAAGATGTGACGGCCTTCAGGTACTGGCTCAACTCCCCCATGCCGCAGCAGTCGGCGTACAGATACGTGTGTATACCGCACGTTCCAGGCTTCTGGGATCACATCGTGGTGGGATGCAACGTGCCCAACACAGAAGCTATCCTAGCCTCTGATGTACACACACCAAGATTGTTTGATGTTAACATGGGTGCCGTAGACTTTCATTGGTGTTGTTTTGTATTCGTTGACCGCGTTATCCTGGCCATGTGGTGCTCCACGACAAATAATGACACTGGTGTCATCCTACTGCCAATCACCGACAGAGCCGACAATCGAGTACGGACTTTGACATCGTCTAAGGAGTTTAACTCTATGGTGTACTATCTACATAGATGGGTTTGTGTGAATTACGGCAAAGGAACGTTAGACCTTGTCAAGGTCGTATTCGATTGCATGCCTTCCGAGAGTCCCACTTTTGCTCATTTCATCTCTATGCTCGCAGCTAAAACTGGCATGGATGCAACTGTGCCTCAGATTAAACAGCAAAGAACAGAGACAGATTTAAGCTATGCCATTGACCTCAGGTACCCAGAGCAGCTATTTAGTCAACCCCCTGACTATCTGGATGGAGATCCTAAGATCGACATCACACACGAGTTTGGGTGTAATCGTGTTATGGCACTTCATATGCCTCAGGTCTATACTTGCAATGATGACTTACTCAGACCTCTGTGATAACTGGGAATTGTTGAAAGTGTTTGTTTGTAATTTTGATATGGTGCTCGTAATCGTGTTACGGTGCTTCATATGCCTCAGGTCTATACTGGCAATGATGACTTACTCAGACCTCTGTGATAACTGGGAATTGTTGAATGTGTTTGTTTGTAATTTTGATATGGTGCTTCGTGATCGTGTTATGGTGCTTCATATGCCTAAGGTCTGTACTCGCTATGATGACTTACTACTGGGACCATTGTGATAACTGGGAATTGTTGAAGTGTTTGTTTCTGTTACATTTCTCGTCAATGATGACTTACTACTGGGACCACTGTGATAACTGGGAATTGTTGAAGTGTTTGTTTCTGTTACATTTCTCGTCACGTGTGTACTTTTATCTAACACTGGTGTACCTTGGGAAACTTTTTTGTACATTTACATTTCAATAATGTGAAATCACCATATATGAACTTTTTTAGTGTTCACAGAATGTATTATCTAAATCATGAAGCTTTTACTTGTTTCTGTCTTACATGTATTTTGATCAACACTGTAGTCGAACTCTTGATGATGGGAGGGATCCGAGGTCGTTATGATACCCACCAGAAGTATCCAGTTCATAAGGAAAGACCGTCATGTATAACATTTTATATTTCTTACAGCAGGTCTTACTGGATGTCTTACATCTCTTGCACTTGATCTCTTTTGTTTTGTATTTTGCACTGCCTTTTACATTTACATATATGCCTTGCATGTCATTAAAGGTGTTACAAGAACTCTTATATTGTATGGTTGTTTGTACTTGACGACAAAAGCCTTGATCGTGTGAAACATGCGAAGTACACGAATGTGTTCCTCTGAGACAGAGGACCATGACAAAAGCTACTACGCTTTATAATTCTGGATGGTACACTGAACAGCGTCACATTCACTGACACGGGCACACATCTTAAATCTGTGCAATACACAAAATCTACATACATAGGTAAAATTGCGCTCTTGCGTCGGGCAACATACTGTCGGTTGGGAGATTATCCCTCGGTCCGGATATTATTTTTTTTTTGTTTTGGTCTCTTATGGGGTATGCATATAAAATGTCAGCACAGCACACAACTGAACAGTTATATCATTCAAATTCACAAGAGTTAGTTGGTGTACGCCTGGATCATCTACTGTAGTTCTGGGATGGAACTTTCATGGAAATTTCGCATCTCACACTACCTGAGCAAAAATCGAAATGATTTCGAGTGGTTATTGAAAACACTGAGTGAAGACCAAGGATGTCTCAATGAAAAACAGCAGGATTTCGTCAAGCGTACGTTTAAGAAACACAAACATGAGACTGAGCACATGCTACATCCCGAGTGTCTGATCTCCAAACTGTTCAGGTTCATGGGCACAAAGGATGCAGAAACGATGATCATGGGCATGTTTGAATCATTAAAAACCGATGCTGTGACATCTCACAAGGATTACAACGTCGCATGTCCTCTTGAACTGAAAATCCAAGGAGAACTTGACTACATCGATGAGAAACAAGCGTTGTGTCATGTGTTCTCCATGCTGAGCGCGAATGAGCTATGTCGAGTGAAGAAGCTGTTGTCATGGAGGATTGTGCAACGAGAGGCCAGCATTCCCTATGGTACTATGGAATTGATGAGCAGCTACCAACTGGCTGAAAAGGTCACAAATCACTTTTATGGCATGCACAAATGTATCATGTTCGCGATCCTAATCCTTTTGGATATCCCAGAGGAGACACATCTGGTCATCTGGGAAAAATGACTGTTGTGACAAACATTTGCTGACATTGTTACGTTTGTACCAAGAACCTATAGCTGTGATTACTAACAATGTTGGTGAAAAAAAAATAAAGCTTTATTCCATTACGTGACTGATATTCGACTGTTCTTTGACTGTTTTTTTTTCTTGTTTTATTGAAGACACCAGTCTAGATTATGGCTAGTCATAATGATTGGTGGATCACAGATGGTGACGATTGGCTCAAGGCAACACTTATAGCTGCTCCGATCTTGATTGTGTTTGGTTTAATTTTGATCGCCTACAGGCTCCACGCAAAACGAACATCATCGTACATTTACAAACCAGGCTCCCAGACTCGCATTTACGGCTCTGTGTATGAGCCTACCACCTGCGCAATCGATGAGAATGTGTGCTCCGATGAAGAAATACACGCCACCATAGCGTACCCGCACAGCCCTTCGGTTTTGACCATGTCCAAGGAGCAACAGCAATGCAAGACCAGAACAGAGGCCGACTGATGGTGTAGCTCGCTAAAAGCATTATGACATATTCTGTGTACACTTGAGTGGTCTGGAAGTATCTGACACACAAACAGTGGATAATGTATCATCAACATGCTTTATTGGTTTTTCACACAATTATATTTCTGTACTGTGAAACCTAGTCATTCTAATGTATCTGTTTCTCTGAACACAAAGAGTGTAAAGGCAATACACACCATAAACGAAAAGTACGAAAGACACAATTAGAACCAGTATCATAGTCCATGTACACCACGTGTTGTGTTGTTCGGGGTTAGAGGGAATATACTGGGTGTGATTCCACATTGTTTAGGTGAATTGCTTTAGGCTGTAATATGGCCGCGAATCCAGCGTAGGGTTTTCTCAGCGGCTTGGTTCTTTGCTTGTTGCTTAGAGGCTCCAGTGCCTAGAGCAAAACATAAACACAATTGAATGTGTTGAGATTGCACGTAGTGTGACTAAAAAATAAAAAAAAAATAAAAAAATCACAGGCCTCCGGCGCCTGGAGCGAAGCACAAACACAATGGAAATCTTTTGAGATTACACATATTGTGAGTAGATAACACTACATGCTTTACCGTGTAAGTATGTACGGACGCAGTCGTCTAGAATTTCGTCCAGAGGTATAGTAACCTGGCACTGGCACCTGAATAGACAAGTCTCTTCGATGCGTTCTACATCATACACTGGTAAGGGCCATTTGTTCTTCTGGCAGATTTCCTATTGAATTGGAACGATTGTATTATTCCTCTGTACAAGTATGTATTAGTGTGTAAATATTAAATACAACTCCTATACCTGCAGTTGTCCAATGTTGTTCGCGAAATCTTTGGCGTCTTTTTTCTCAGGGTCTATGTCTTATTTTCTCTCAGACTTGTTGTCCTTTTTTCTCTCAGACCGGTTGTCCTCTTTCTGCTCAGAATCGCTGTCCTCTTTTCGCTCAGAATCTTGTACACATTCGCTTTCCTGACACTCAGTTGTATGGACATTACAAGTCTTTTGTTGTAACAAGGCATACAACGTTTTCGAGGCTTGCCGTTTGGCTTTTTTAATCGTTGTACCAATTCCTACAGCTGTACGATCAACGTCACTATCAAAGTACGCGGTGACAGCATGCATAGGCCTGCGTGTCAAACCAGTAGTTTCTACAGTGTACACCACTTGACAACCTTTAGAGTCAGCGTATTCTTTTAACAGTGAAATCCAATTGACCTCCATCGTGTAATAAGAGTAATGCATATTGACCGCACCACAGTGTTTATGCACACAATCTCCTAAATGAGTGTCGTCTTAAACGCAGCCACTCGGTAAAGTGCTCTTGGCTGGGAAAAACACTGCCGGTCGGGACTGCCCGTCGGGAAAGTTCTCTCAGTTGGAAAAACACTGCCTGTCGGGAAAACGCTGCCGGTCGGGACTGTCGGTCGGGACAATAGGCTCAGTTGGGTGTTAACTGCTGGCTGAAAAGCAGTGAGCTCAAGACAAAAAGACCTTCGTCAGAGATACAAGTCTTGGTGAAACACGCATCGTCATCGAACTTTATCATGGAGAACATGACATTCGTAGTGACGGACAAGCCTCCCTGGTACTGGACTACACAAAATGACAGCCAGTCGTTCAGGTGCGACGACACCACCGGTCTATTTCACCAGGTAGCTCTTACTATGAGTGTGAAGTCATCTATGTTATCCGAGAAGCACAAGGCGTTTCAACACAAGACAACTCGGAAAATCATCAGGGACATGGTCATCGAAGACATCGGCAGTTTCAAACAAAAGCCTTGCAGGGCGCTGTTAAGCGCGCTAATGGATATCGTGGACATTGAAGCCAATGGATTGGAATGCATGTCAACCGACGACAGGGCCGGTATGAAGCAACTGTTGTTGGCTTTGAAAAACTACACTCTTTTCTACATACCTAGTAATGAGTTAAAGGCGACTGCGGACAACCGGAAAATTATCCCCGTCGTCACTGTGTGGTCACAAAACGATGTGGAACTAGAGCTATGCTTCTGCGACAGACCCAGATCCATGCTGGGTACGTACACGGTGAACCTGATGTGCGGAACCGCTGCTTATTTCATGCAGCAAGTGCTGGTTGTGCCAGGTGCCGAAAGCTTAGAGTTGTTGAAGGATGTAACTGGCAACAAGTACCATTTCTGGGACATGTCACTAGAAGTCCCCACTCATCCGGACGCTCTCACCCCAGTCTTTAAGCAGATTCAGCCCTCCCAGTTGCTATGTACTTCGCAGTCAGAAAACTCGACTAACCGCGACGAAGCCATTGACAACGCAGCCTCTCACGTGGAACCCATCCGGCCCATGTGCTGCGTGCTCGATGCAGAATCTGCCAATCTGCAGAATGTAAAACGTCAGGGTAGCGTCGACTGCTTCGGTGACACCGAGGTAGTGTGCGATTTGTCGGACTTCAGATGTGACACGGGTGTAACTAAAACGTTGTACTTCAGACGAACCGGCAAGGTTCTGGGAAAAAAGCGAGGCAACATGGTACCCGTAGTGTCGCTAAAAGACATCCAAATTGACAAACGGACCTTGTATGTCTCCACCACCGCACGTTTTTGCAGAGCCCTAAAATACTCCTGCGTGAAAGGCAGCGGAGAGCTTATAAGGTGTTGTCACACAACCTTGAACGAGCTTGGACAAAGGGAGACTTTCTTGAGCGGACCCGAGTTGCATCAGGACATAATCAGCCCCGTGCTTACTGCGTTCGTGAAACGCGTAAGTCCCGCTGCCAACAACTGGTGTAACTACACCCCAGCACACATAGCCTGCTTACTGGAAGATCCCATAATGTGTGAAATAGTGGATCTCGGTATCAAGCTAATGGACGACAGGATACCAAACGCATTCGCCGTTGCGGAACTGTTACTTTGTCCTATGAATAAAGTGAAGCAATACATGCTGGCTCACAAACGTTACACTACCGACAAAACATTCCATCTTCAGGTTCACAAAAATAACATCAGCTCATTGGAGGACCAGATAAAGAGCGCCTGGGAGTCCCTAGTAGTCTCCGTGGACAAGTTCATAGAACTGAGATACGGAGACAAAACATACAAGAAGAGCTCTGAAGACACGGCGGCGATATTGAACCTGAGGGAGTTGTTCAAGTCTCATTCTGCCTTCCGTAACATAAATGCGATCTTAAAACAATGGCAACAACTGATCAAACAAGAGTCTCAAGGCGTTAAAGGAGCAGACTCTAAAAGTGAAAAGGACAAGTGGCTAGCTAAAGAGTACAGTGAAACAAAAGTGCTTTTCCATAACCTCCGCATCTACCAAAACAAAATAGGCAAACTCAACAAGAAAGTAAAAGCTTGCGAAGAGAAGAAGGGTGAAGGCGAGAATTATCAACAATCGATGCCATCGACCGCCGATGTGTCAACCTCCTCCTCGCCTGGATCAGATGAAGCCTCTGGAGCTGAGTCTGCAACACCGAGATCTTCACCTGAAACCACTCTAACCTCGGGCGCTTCGGTGATTGTACCGGACAACCCGCCTTTGATATCCTGGGTGAGAAACATCGGTACCCTTTTGATGAGCACAGCATGGTTGTATGCCGCTAACGTAAGGAGAGAGGCTGTATGTAACTTGCTTGGTCTGGAAAAAACTTTGCTACACACAAAACACGTTGATGTCCTCAACCAGTGGGTTGCCCACAACCCTACCACGGTGGAGCAGCTGAAGCATCTAGGTTTACAAGATAAACTAAGCCTGGCGTTAATCAACCGTTTGGATGTTATATCTACAGAAAACTGGATACGTAAAATCGAATATTCTTTCAGATGGAAACTGGCAAAGAAGTCTGCTAAGCTCGCAACCAGGAAAGTTCGTAAGAGTTATTACAAGAGTGAGCTTGACAAATCCACAACGAAGAAGTGAGCCAAAGGTCTCGCCTCATTGTGTCTCGGGACTTGTTTTCTGGGGAAGCCTGCTATGACGCAAACATAATGGAAGACTCCGAGGAGGACTATGATGAGGACGACCAGGGTGAGGATTTGATAGAAACTCTGGATTACGATAACGACGAAAGGTTGGGCAAATATGACATTGAGGATGAAGAAAGGTTAGACGAATACGATCTACAAGACGATTTCATAGACGATCGGAGTTACGACGATTACAGCATTGCCTCGAGCGACCGTGATGACCACGATGAACCGTCATGGACACGACAGAAAAAACCTAGAGCTAAACGTGAAGTGTATGAACAGATCACCATAGGTTCTGGTGAATATAAACCTATATTATCCTCTGACTCAGACTCTGATGAAGAAGTTCCTCTTGCTAGAAACAGAAAAAGACGCCAACGTGTTATGTCTGAGGTGGAGAAGGAGGAGGAGGATGATGAGGAGGAGGAGGCATATGAGAGGAAGGGAGCAGCCACTCGCATGATAGGAAAACCAGCAGAAAGAAACCAGGCAAAACCAAGAGTAAGTCATCTCTGACTTCGAACCCTGCACAGCTTACATGTCGATGACTGTGGTGACATAAATGAAGACTGCCTGAGAAAGGACCAAGGACTCTATCCTTCGCATGAATCAGATTTCGTTTCATCAAAGAAAAGCGGTAGCAAGAGAAACTGTTCTAAATACCGCAAGGCCATAACTAAGCACCACAGAGAAGCTCAACCCATAAAGTTGTCTTCTTATGATTCCGATTCAGGCTCTGATTCACCGAAGACTCGACGTAAAAGACACAGACCGAGCGCCGACATTTCTACATCCATCTCACCTCAACCAGGCTGCAGCTACGACGCTGAAGCAGAAGTTTCCGAGGCACCCCCGCGCATGACTGCGTGTTCGGAGTCTGACACAGACCCCGATACAGACTCTTACGATTTTCACGTGAATATGTGAGTTGGTCCACTATGTCAGCTGTGTCTAGGAAAAGAAAAACGTGCCCTGGTCCACAGAGCAATGTCATGATAAAATATTCAGAGTCTCTTGTGAGAGGAATGGATGTTAGTCAAATATCAGAACCTTGTTCAAATAGAGTACCCACCGCAATGCATTCGGATTACGGGGAACCCGAAGCGAAGCGTGTACGCTCGACCGATGATAATGTGATTGTCAAATACCTCGAAGAAAAGTAAAGACCTTGCATGTCATATTAACATTTGCTGGGTTTTTTTGTGTGTAGCTACGCCACGATGATGTGAGATAATAAAACAAGACAAAAGACCTGGTTTGTTTGATTGTTATCATTTATTCACATGCAACAGGTTACACTACACTCATGTGGTTCATAACATACATGGTTTATTCACAAGTAGGTAGTAGTCATTTCTTTATGCACATCAGCGTGTATCGTCTCATTGTTGTCAACATACAATATCACAACTGGTGGTTACACTACACTCACATTGCTCATAACATACATGGTTTATTCACAAGTAGGTAGTAGTCATTTCTTTCTGCACAGCAGCATGTATTGTCTCATTGTTGTCAACATACAATATTACAACAGGTGGTTACACTACACTCACATTGCTCATAACAACACACATGGTTTATTTGAAAGTAAGTAGCAGTCATTTCAGGTGTATCACGGTCCATTTCGCGCAATATACATCCCACTGTCCAACGTAGCCCTTAGTTCATGTGTAACGTGAAGGCACTTTAATGCGCTGTTGATCGCACAGTGAGTTTCCTCGGTTGATCAGTCCCTTCGTGTTCACCGTCCTGCATAATGTCTCTTGCTGGCATGGACAAAGAAAACGCTGCGAGGTCAGTAGTCCGTGGCGCAGTAAATGGGCACACGCGAGAAAAGGTCCTTGAGTGTCTTCACTGTTCCTTTAGAATCAATGCGCACCATCAGTATGATCGCCTGACAATAATATGAGTCGAAGTTGGCCCGGGGACTCGGCATGACATTCTTGACTAGCTTTATAACAGGAACCCATTCGAATCGATCCATGGCATCGTGAGTGTATAAGACTGTGCTGTCAAGCGAATCAAACGCCTCGCGATTAAGTTCGTTCACACTCGCAACCCCAGAAATCGCACTCGTATTCAGTGTGATCTTGGTCAGACCCCAGTCCAGAGCCGTAACCGAGACGATGAACATCCCAGTATATTGGTCTTGAGACAAAATATTATGTTTCGCACAAGTTCTTTGATGATGCTGGCGTCCTGCTGCGTTGCAAGCGATGACGCTGCTTCATCCCGTCAACATGCGGTTTTAGAAAACTGAGAAGCGCTAATGCGGCGGGGATTGCCGTACACGAGAACCTTAGCTGTACATTTATTCAAGTCGGGCTCACCGGCCTTTGAATCAGACCAGTTCGGTATGTCAGCTAAATATTCTTTAAACGTAAAGTGCTCGCGAGACAAGCATACGACAGCAAGATGGATTCTGTCTGCGTTAATGCTGCCATCTAATCACCTCAGCTCGGCGATTGTGCGCTCTATCACAAGCAGACTTGGAGCATTAGGCTCACTTGCCTCTAGAAACGATACCAGGGAGGACTCGGGTTGGCGTGCCCTAAACATTTCCAGGCAAACGGATGCGATTCCAGGACTGTGTTCGCCTAATAACTGCTGCTCTCCCGATGCAAAGTGTGTCCTTAGATATGTCACTATGTCAATCATAACAGCCCCGCAACCCACCAGCAGGTACTTGGATGTCATGTTTGTAGGTAACACCTTATTTTGAGCCCCGGCTCGTAAAGTCAGCAGAACTAGCATTAGGCACGAATGCACACACTCGCACGCAGTTGATGCCACCCAGTTTATCGCCTTGACGGATTTGAAGAACTGACCGTATTGGAACAGGTATACGCCGTTAGATTCAGAGTGGTTGTACACAGACTTCCTAGGTCCGGCGAATAGCAAAGGGTGCTCTTTTGTGAGCTGACATGATAATGCTATGACGTTTCGGCGAAACCGCTCGATGTCTTCCTCCTTGTGGTTTGTGATGATGACCATCCCCACATCTTGCTCACCCCGCACCTCTCTGCTACGCACAAGACACTTTAGGTTGGAATTTGGTGGTCCGGCTTTGTTATCTGACGAGCGCCTGTTCATCACTGGGTTCGTAACACCTGCATGCGGTCCGTGTGTAACGCCGGGGATGCCGCCGTTATTCACCGGACCTACTCCCATAGCCGCTCTGTTCTGATGATTGGGGGTGTGTGGCATTAACTCCGCTGGTACCAGCTTTTTCCTCGTCTCGTTGCGCCACCCTCAGTCATGGGGTTGTAACTCTGGGGATAAATGTAACACGTCAGTGCCGTAATACACCTTTGTGTCATGCGTGAACACCTTCACTCTCTCCTGGTCGAGCAGGCTTTTGAGCTGATCAGGCACGCAGTCGTTGGAAGCGATCACATCTGTAGTCTTGTACTCACTGACTCGAACAGTGCTCGGGATTATGTGACAGGGAACTGTAGCATCACTGACATCGTGAGCCAGGTACATGTAACGGTTCAATTTCAGTAACTGAGCAGGCGTCCAACGCTCTTGGGGGAACAAGGTGATACACAGTACCCCCATTTTGACAAACGTCTGATCTCGAATCGCCTTTCCCATGTGACTGAGAGTGGACGAGATATCATCTGCGGTGGGTCTTCTGTCTTTGTACTGGTTGTACAACATCTCACCGTCAAATGCTTTCATGTGACTACTGAGGAACGCCGTCTCCGGGTTAGACGGAGTGTATGCGCCGACCAGCTTAGAAAGATGGTCCACGTATATCTTCTTACAATATTCCAGAGAAGACGTCCTGTACTCTATCAGTGGCACGCCGGTGTATAGCTCCCACATGAAACAATACCAGCTGAAGACATCGCTGGCCATCGTCGAATTCAAACACCACAAAACCTCAGGGGCCATGTGTACGCGATTGCCTCGCTGCTTATCTGGCATTGAATAGTTGCAAGCCGTGCTGAAGTCGCTTATCTTGAATGCGAACGGCACCAGAGTCCTACTGGGATCGTGGCACACAAGGATGTTTCTGTAAGTCAGGTCTCGGTGTTGTATATTTCTCGACTGCAGGTAATCCAATCCTCTTAGGGTATCCAATTCAATGATAGGTATCAGTGCGTTGTTTCTCTTGGGTTGTGGTGGTTGTTTGCGGGAGATGTTGGTGGCACCTGCTGCGTTTTTTGTTTTATCTACATTCATTTTAGCAATGAATTCTTGTAGCGAGAACAAGGCCTTTTCCATCACGATCACAGCCCTCCCCCCCCAACTGATAACCTGGTATGTCACACCAATAGCCTCCGAATGTACGCAGTACATTACGGTGTTTCATAGAGAAGCCTGCCATGATTTCTTCGGCCTGCGATGCAGCGTGCGTATATCTGTAGAACGGATCGTCTATGAAGGGCACACTCCAGTCGGCCATTTCTGGAAACATGTTGACTTTAGCTACATGTACAGTGGACTTTACTACCATCACGCCAAATCCACCTTGGCCCAATAATTTACATAATAATCTTGTATCGCCTTTTCTATGTCGATGTTACACTTGTTAGGGTTCAATATTGAGAGAAGAATCCATAAAAACCACAGATCCAGGCGTGTGCAATTTAGACGGCATTTTAATGAACACATGTGTGAGTTCAACAACCCAATCAGTGTTGAACTGAACTTACAATCATGAGACAAGGTTTTATATGGGTACAATAACAAAGCCCCCCTCTTTTACAAAAATAGACAATAGTACAGCTTACGTCAATCCAAACCACAAAATGTTCCATGACCTTTAACATTGCTCTAAAAACATTGTCTTGGTCGGTGCTTCCCCTCTTCGCTGGCGCTTGTCGGGTGCACTTCCTCTAAGTACTTGGCACACTTCTGCATTTCTGCCCTACCAAAATAGACCTGTTATGGTGTGTGTGTGAGTGCGCATACGCGAGCGCGGCGTGCATGTTGTGTACTGCGACGTGTCATGACCTCTCACTATTTGTCTGTCTGTGCATGCAGAGTTTGCATCTGCTTTTCTGAACCTTAGTTGACCTTAAACTGAACTTTCCCCTATCAGTGATTCCTCTAACTAAGTGTGTGTTAATCAACGATACATGCATAACACCCTGCTCTTTGGCTTGCAGTCACTCTGCTTTCGGTTTCACTTCTGCAAAACATGCTCTGCAGACGCTGTTTCGTTTCCTGTCTCATTTTAGCACAGAGAGTATTTTCCTGTCTCTGCCCTCTACACAGAGATCATAAAAGCATTAATAACATTTAAATTATAGATTCAACAGAACCATTTAAAATGGTTCTTCTTTGGACCTGTAATAAAGGCTATAACCATATATTTGAACATCTGAATGCATCTAACTGCAACCTCACTATTAATACTGAAATGTTAATGATGATTATAAAAATAGCAGCAACTAATAGCAGGACAATATTTCTATTCCTGACACTCCCACTCTTGACCTCTTGACCACAAGAGGTCACCATACTGTGTGTTGGGTCACTCCTTGGCCCATTCAGCTGCTCCCTGTCCATCCCAGACATCATGGACATTTAGGATCACTGTTCTTAGCTCTGACCCTCTCTTGGCATCCTGTGACTTAACAAATCAGACAACCTCATGTCATCTAGGTGGTCTTAGTTATAAAATGCCCGCTCCCACTTGAGAACACTTCATGCTTAAGTGGTCTCTGCTCCTCTTCTGGGTCCCACTCTAGTGGAAATCTGGCCACCTGCAAAGGAAACAAAACACTTTCTCCCTACTATGCTCTAAGTTACTCTGTTCCTCGATTGTTCTCAAAACATGAACCTAATTTCATATTTGGTTTTTGACTTTTATTTTCAAATCTTAATCAACCGTACTCAGCATTTGTAAAACTCTTCAAGCACTGCCTTCAAGACAATCGAAGCAAGCACGTCTCTGCATATGCTTCCTCTTTGCTCCTTATCTGATCATCAACATCCTGTGCACAAAACTGCCACTGCTGCAAGGGCCTCTCATCTAAAGTCACCTTTCACAAGCAAAATCATCATAAAATCATTATAAGGGCTTATTCTACTAAAAGGATCAAAGAAAAACAACCACTTTAATCACTAAGTGTAAGCACATAGTTAATTGCTCCTAGATAAACTTCATCATAGCTAAAAGCTCCCTAGGAACAACTTCTGTGTGTTGACACTAACTTCATTTTAACACTCACAGTTCCTGTGTTATAACCTGTTGTAATATATCATTTTATTTCATTTTACTACTCTTACTGTAATGGTACATTCTAATTCTATTTTATCAGTCATTATATTTTATCAGTTTTAACCAAAATACATAAGCTTTTCCCCCCTTGGACCTGGTTTAAAGCAAAAACTTGATCCCTTCAACAAGTATTTGTTATCCTGTAACTGCATTTTATATAAGAGGACTAATTTAGAACTGCATGTGTTATCTCCATATTTTACATGTCACCCAATTTAGTTACAAACGAAACTCCTATTCAGTTAAATGCTAAATGGATTTCAGGCCTTTGCCTGGAATCAATACTGTCAGGTCTTAATGAACTCTATATGTCTGTAAGCGTGTGCGATCCTTCAATAACTCAGGTCATTCTCACAGTAGATTGGCTAATCATAACGTTAACCAAAAGTTTATGACCCTCAAGAGACGACTCTCTGAGCCACAACTCCGTTAAAGGCACCAAAATGCAATGTGTATGAAAAAATCATTTCTACATATATAATCTCCAATATTATTCATTTGAGTCAGCCTACATTATAACAACATTCTAACATTATGTCACTGTGACATCTTATCCTAAAATCAAAAGAAAAATCCCACATTTTCTACTCATAAAATGTTCACTATTTTCCCCCAAAGCATATCCTTTATTCCCACAGTTTCCCCTTTAAATTTGGTGTACAACTTCTTTTTAACCCCAGCAATTTATCTTCTAAACAGAATTTAGTTCATTTTACTCCTTTCTTTTAACAAGTCCTCAGTTTTACTATATCTAGATTATCAAACAACCCCAATCATTATAAAATCCTAGTAAAACCCCTTTCAAATTAAACAAATTAAATCTTAAATCCTCTCTTTTTGACACATCTCATGTGGCAAAAACTCAACATGCTCCACCCAAGCTTAACAAATTAAAAGGAAAAAGGTTAGTCATTTCATTTCCCAGAACAGCTCAGCAATTCTCCTCTCCGGTGTTTTGCTCCAGCCCTGAAAACCTGTGTTTAAGGAACAAAATCAATTTTATCATCATGTCAAATCTTCTCCAACTCGTTGCTCCATTGAACTCTGGATCCTTGGAATTTCCTGAAAACAAAACCTGTAGTTTACATTTCATACTCAACTCTCCCTTTATGATCCCGTCTATGTCATAACAAAAATAAACTTGAACAGAACAGTTATTAATCCTGAGTTACCTCAGTTAATGGTAACTTGAATCTCATCAAACAATGTTTCCTTTTAGCATTTAGCATTCTCCCAACAATATAATGTAATCCCATAATCTAACCCCGTAAAAGAAATTTTCTCAAAGCAAACATCAGCATCCCAAAATCAGCCTCCCAGATTTAAGTCTCCCACTTGTCCTGCTTATGGCAAAAGCAAAACAAAGCATCCCCTTTCTTTTCCTCACATGATAAATCTGTCCACATTTATTCATTCCCACCTTAGTCCAGTCACTCACATTCACTCACATGCATTCACACATGATATTTTTGCTGATCTGCAGCCTCCTGCGCACGTCATCAGATGCTCCACATCAGCAAAATGAGCTCAATCATTTGCATTTGTTTCGTTTTCCTTTTTAGGAAAATAGTTCGCTATACTTTTGACTGGATCGAATCGATCAATCCATTTTTAGACAGAGACTTGCCGCCAATCAGTCTCTGATTGTAATCAATTATAATTCTGTAAAGCCCACCTGATTTTCGTACTTGGTAATTTTGTCAGCGCCGTCCGTTCACTCTCTTCCAGGCCTGCTTAGAACAAAATGAAAAAGAGAGCTGATTATTAGCTCCTCAAAGTACAAAACAAAATCACCTGACAGGTTTTTTCTAAGTGCACTGTTATAAAAACTATGGGCCCTTTTAGACATGTCCATGTTTATCAAAACTCCCTCTCTTGAAATAAAAACAACAGCCTCAAAAATCTAAAACAATCTTAAATTTCACCCATTCAACACACCGAAAACCTCGCCAAAAGCTACACCGTTTCGTACACCACAATAACCCCGGTTAAGCACATTACCATACTCAGATTCAGCCTAACACCTTACAACAATGTGTCAACACTAATTTATAAACCTCCTAATCAAATTTGCACCTCTGAACAATCTACCCCTCCTTTAAGGCCTCAATCACACACACACAGCAACCTCCTCTGTCCACATTCACACGAGCTCTCAAACTTTTTCCATACTCAGCCATATCTCAACAATTTAACTTGGCAAAAGAAATACATGTTTAAACTTTATCACATTATTGAATGATTTTCATTTTCTTTCTATACTAATCACTTACTTTGATCAATCAGTGCAAGAGCACTCCTGAGTCACTCCTCTTTTGTTTTGTTTTTTTTTTCCATAACTCACTCCCTTGTCATACAGCTTCATTTGAGTTATTCCACCACAACTCTATTTTATCCAAGTGTGTTTTAAGTGTATTTTCTTCAACATTCACACCATTTTAACCCCATGAAATTAGCAGGCTGATTTAATTACATATGTTTGTGTTCTTAGCCAGGTTTTAAATCATTATCTGTTCATTAATCTTCATGAGCTTGTCTGTGTAAGGTTAGTGCATTTTCTGTTTGTATGTGTGATTTTTATAAATGTTTCTTTATGATCTTTGTGATCTTGTAAATGTTTCTTTTCCAGTGTTTCAAACTCCTTTTGACAGGGTGTGTTTTCTCTTTGGCTCATCACTGGTCATTGTGAATGACATTTCCCCTTCGTCTGTGCCCAGTGGCCTTACCTGTTAAATCCCGTCTCCTCCAGTGACTCCAAGGTCACTCCGGGACTTAGGTTCGAGCAATCGTGACTGCGCCTTGCCTTAGGTTGTCCCAGGGTTTCGAGGTGGGATCTTACCCGTCATGGGCTGTCCAGCCTTCCATGCCCGCCTACTACAGGAGCCAACTGGGCAAGGGTGTTATCAGACCTAGGGGACACACTGGTTCTGGAAATTAAAGGAGTGTAAACTGCTTTCTTTATTAAACTTTCAACCATAATTTCACATGTAACAGTTTGTGTACGTGCATTTTCAATTCATTAATGTAATTGTTAGTTCCTGTATTTATTTCTCTCGGTCTGTCTCTTTTCTAAACCCTGTAATTAATATAATTTTATTACTTTATTACTTTTTCTTAAAACATGCATTCGCTTCATCTTCTTAGAGTTTAACTCATCTGTCTATTTCTCTGGGAGCTCCCCTGACATCATCAGTCACACACACACCTTCCTCTCACACACACTTTTAAATAGAGCTCTTCCAAACATCAGGACAACTAACACTTCTCCACGCACAGGACCATTCTTTAGGTCAGTTTTATAGCATCAGTCACCCAATAATCTCTTAACTGGGCTTCCCAAGTGTATATACTTATGTGTTTTCAATCAGAAAAAATAAACTCAACCTGTCAAACTTTAAAACATCCTACTTTTCATCACAAAAGAAATATATTTCATACCCCTTTCTTTCATACACACTTTTAAAGGTTCTAACCTCTTTCAGACGCCATGACTCGTCTCACACACACTGCCTCTCTCTCTCAAACTTCCATTTTCCACTCACTCAGACAAATCATGCAGAGTCACTCAAATCAAATACTGACAGCATTCACACAGTTAAAATCACACAAAATACGCTTTCATACGAGTATTTTGGACATGCCTTCCATGATCAGAAAGAGCAAGTCAAAAGAAAAAGAAAAAGAAAACTGAAACCTCTCATCATCCTCACGGCTTCTCCCCACACACACATAACTGAAAATAAAACACACCAACATTTATGGCTCACGAAATGTACATCTATCAAAATTCAGTCATTTACTATGCATCCACACTAATATATTCACACTGTATTTACACTCTCATAATAAGCAAAACCAACCTCTCATATACAGGCATTTAGCAAAAAGCTCTCAGTCCTCTCAAAATTGAAACCACCCTCTCTGCGCGTCACTGCTGCTCATTTGCATTTACACACACAATCAGTGCACATCCGGCTGTGCATGACTAACACAGAGACTGATCCTACTCATAGATCTCATATTTTATATTACAGACGTCTTATTAATTACAACTGCACAGATTTTTTAGGCCTTGTCGCTCCTACAAATTTCGATAATAGAACATAACGGCTCCAACCGATCAGTCCCAGACTTTTTGTGCTCAATTCACCGGACCAGCTCCAACCGTTCCGTCCACATTTCTAGCCCTAACTTAATTTACAGGTAGCCAAAAAAGCGCAAATAGGAGACTCTAACTCCTAGCAATTTCAGAGGTTCCCAAGTTCTCTCCCGCTGTCGACGGTACTATCCCTACTGTCCTAGTAGGCCTAAGGTCAGCGTCCTGCCTTAGTGCAAGCGTTACCAAGGAGAAAATGCGCTTCTTAACAGACGCCGCTGTCGTTCTACAAAGATTTAGAATAATTTGAACCAACAATCTACACTCCCACACAGGAGTAAGAATCAGGCAGACCTATCCTTGTGGACATAGGGGCTCCAACCCACAAAATGACCATCACAAAATAGAGTCCATGACCCATAGGGCTCCAACCCTCAAAACAACCAAATTCCCTAGCACACTAAATTAGCAGCTCCCACTGCTTTAATTCTCTCAACGGCTCCGACCGTTCTTAATTCTCTCAGCGGCTCCAACCGCTTTTAACTTTCTCAGTACTGTACTTTATTACTTTCATTATCACCAAAATCAAAACAGACTTTCCCCAGTAATTTTCAGTGAGTAGACTTTAATTTCTCATGTCCAATCTGGCACATTTTGGAAAATTCAACAGGTATGTGCCTTACCTTTTGTTTAAGCCGGCTTATGTCCACTCACTTCAGACCACTGACTCCTATCTGCCCATCCAATCACCACAGACCCTGGATCTCTCCATCTACACCAAAATTAATTCCCTCTCTTCACCGGAACGAGCCCCCAAATGTTAGGGTTCAATATTGAGAGAAGAATCCATAAAAACCACAGATCCAGGCGTGTGCAATTTAGACGGCATTTTAATGAACACATGTGTGAGTTCAACAACCCAATCAGTGTTGAACTGAACTTACAATCATGAGACAAGGTTTTATATGGGTACAATAACAAAGCCCCCCTCTTTTACAAAAATAGACAATAGTACAGCTTACGTCAATCCAAACCACAAAATGTTCCATGACCTTTAACATTGCTCTAAAAAACATTGTCTTCGGGTCGGTGCTTCCCCTCTTCGCTGTCGCTTGCCGGGTGCACTTCGGCACACTTCTGCATTTCTGCCCTACCAAAATAGACCTGTTATGGTGTGTGTGTGAGTGCGTACACGTGCGAGGGCGCGTGCATGTTGTGTACTGCGTACGTGTCATGACCTCTCACTATTTGTCTGTCTGTGCATGCAGAGTTTGCATCTGCTTTTCTGAACCTTAGTTGACCTTAAACTGAACTTTCCCCTATCAGTGATTCCTCTAACTAAGTGTGTGTTAATCAACGATACATGCATAACACCCTGCTCTTTGGCTTGCAGTCACTCTGCTTTCGGTTTCACTTCTGCAAAACATGCTCTGCAGACGCGTTTCGTTTCCTGTCTCATTTTAGCACAGAGAGTATTTTCCTGTCTCTGCCCTCTACACAGAGATCATAAAAGCATTAATAACATTTAAATTATAGATTCAACAGAACCATTTAAAATGGTTCTTCTTTGGACCTGTAATAAAGGCTATAACCATATATTTGAACATCTGAATGCATCTAACTGCAACCTCACTATTAATACTGAAATGTTAATGATGATTATAAAAATAGCAGCAACTAATAGCAGGACAATATTTCTATTCCTGACACACTGCAGATCACTGGGTACACCACTGTAAACAGACCAAGGGTTCACTTTACCTTGTGGTTGAGCTGGGTTCATGTACTCTCTGTTAAACCTGTCTGATTCACTGGAACAGGCTCTATGTGTGACAGTTTTGTAACATTCCGGCTGATGTACACAAAGCACCAGGTGTGTACCTTGAGGTAAAGGATGGATCGCTTGATTGGGTTGCGAGCAAAAGTCAATTAAGAACTCGCCGTGAGTTATCTTGCGGTTAACGTCGGCTCTGACTTTCTCCAGTAAGTTGTCGACGTCTTTACGATAAGGAGCTTTGTGCCTGGGATTCATCGCTAGGAACAACACAATAGAGTTGTACTTACTAGGTGTCTCTTTCGGGTCCGTGTAAACTACTAGATATTTTGTGGATGAGTAGATTTTAGGGTTTTCGCGGATAGGCATCAGCTGTATATCGGTACGCTTCACTTCTTTTACGTACCTCTTAATTTCTGTCACTGTATCTGCATTCTGCTGCGGTGTAAACTGTGTGTTGTGTTCAGATATCACGGAAAGCACCCCCTGTAGATCACTGTAGCGAAACGTTCTAACGTGAAACAGTGAGTGAGTTTTGACCAAATGCAACAAAAGTCCACAGTGTCTCTTAGCTCTGACATTGCCTCCTAGAGCAGCCATCCTCGGTTAGGAGCGGTCGCGACCGACCTTGACTCGTTTGGGGTGGGGGGGTTTTGTGTGTGTACTGTAGGTCTAGTAAATTTGTGTATCTAACCACTAACCTGAACTTTTGTTGGTGCTTGACAGGTAAATTGATATGAACTGCCGCAGAGACATCGTGTTTTCGGACACCGCGTCTACTACCTTGTTTGAATGCTTGATCATCAGTGGCACTCCTGCAATGGGTTTGCTACACAGCACATCCTTCAAGGACGTGAAATTGCTTCAGATGAGCTTGGTGGTTTTGAGAAAAATGTGGACTAATGCCGATGAGTTATACATACCGAAAACTGACCTAGAATCCTTACATTCCATCCATCCATCCATCCATCCTCATCCGCTTTATCCGAAGTCGGGTCGCGGGGGCAGCAGCCTAAGCAGAGAAGCCCAGACCTCCCTCTCCCCAGCCACCTCCTCCAGCTCATCCGGGGAACACCAATGCGTTCCCAGGCCAGCCGAGAGATATAATCTCTCCAGCGGCGTCCTGGGTCTGCCCTGGGCCTCCTCCCGTGGGACATGCCCGAACACCTCACCCAGGAGGCGCCCAGGGGCATCCTTGTCAGATGCCCGAACCACCTCAACTGGCTCCTTTCGATGTGGAGGAGCAGCGGCTCTACTCTGAGCCCCTCCCGGATGGCCGAACTTCTCACCCTATCTCTAAGGGAGAGGCCAGCCACCCTTCGGAGGAAGCTCATTTCTGCCGCTTGTACCCGCGATCTCGTTCTTTCGGTCACTACCCACAGCTCGTGGCCATAGGTGACATTCCATGGAATGTAAAAGCGCAGGGTCTCACACTACGGATATACCTCAAAGTATAGCGGTGGACATTAGAAAATTGTCAAGATACTACATATATCTACTCTTCAGATATTGCATAAGCGCAGTGGAACAGGGTTTCGCCAACAGACCTGTGAAAACATGCAAACTACTTTTGACTGATATCCCTACCGGTTGGCTGCACATTGGGGCGTCCACAAATTACCCCTCTGCACCGCCAATGATCACACACAATGGCTCCAGTGTATACCAGCAGCAACAGCAGCAGCAACTTCAACCCAATGAACAGGGACAGATGAATTTCCAACAGCATGAACATCAACCAAATATTCTATACACTCAATCCCATGAAATGCAGCAGCAGCAACAGCAACCTATTGTGGCACATAGTCACATCAGGGATATCCTTCCTCAGTATATACAGCAGCAAGCCTGTGAAAAAAATAATGGCAAGAACAACCTTCCTCATCACAGTGTATCACGCAAGGGGACCGGAGTCAGTGACCACTCTCAACAACTAAACTCAGAACGGCTGTATCCGGATATCTCTCAGATTCGTCCACACACCAGCGAGGTTACGAGGGCCAGGCGTCCTTTCAGAGGAACTTACTGCTCGAATGCGGAGAGTGATGAAGACTAGATAAGGAAATAGTGTGTGTGTGTGTGTGTGTGTGTGTGTGATATATAAAAACATCAAAACAGGGTTTTGAGAAATTAAAACACTCTTACATATTGTGTTTTACACAAAACCTTATGATATCCTCCACATTATGCACTTGAACATATAAAAGCGACGACCACCTCCTTCATTGAATGTTGAGTGCTTTTAATCATTGTTGCATTTCTGTTAAATTGTTTTTTTACTTTACATGTTGATTTTGTAATACATTAAGTGTATTACAGTGTATTTGTATTTTCACTGCAGTTATTTTATGTCTAATTCTATAAACTTTCATGCTAAATGCACCATGAGTGTAGTTTGCCATCATTTCATTTCATTTCAATGAGAACAAAAGTTGCATACACATTGTTTATTCCATCAAGCAGACCGTGAAGACATGTCATACCACTAGAGAAACCTAAATGCACCATGAGTGTAGTTTGTCATCACTTTATTTAATTTCAATGAGACCAAAAGTCGTAAAGCATACACAGTGTTCATTAAATCAAGCAGACTGTCAAGACATTTGGTGAAGAAAGCTTTAGGCAGCGTAGTGTATTTCACAGAGGAGCATCTAGTGATTTGGTAAAGAATCGTGATGCATTTCTACTGAGAATGCAGATTAAATTCCAGTCTTCTTCTCGACTTGACTCTCTGTCTGGAGAAGAATCCTTTGGAATCCT
Organism: Oreochromis aureus; assembly: GCF_013358895.1. Lineage (NCBI taxonomy): Eukaryota > Metazoa > Chordata > Actinopteri > Cichliformes > Cichlidae > Oreochromis > Oreochromis aureus. The sequence goes on from NW_024108902.1 coordinate 212,076, forward strand.
TGTAGTTCAGTCTGCGATCGCGAGGCTTCATAGGTATCCCCAACCTAGCTTTAACAGGAACACGGTTTTCGTCGTCGTGGCTCCTAGGATTGTTAGATATTGTTTTTCTTGTATCGCAACGAGACACCAGATCATGCTGCTTCACAGGTGTATAGCAGGCGCCGTCTGACTCAAATTCACAGCATAATTCACGGCAGAGGCTGTCATCGTCACGCCACTTCACGTGTCTCTTCACACCTAGGCGACTTTTAACTGGAGCTCCTGGGGGCATGGATGAAATGACTGAGCGTGTCGCCGGTGAAACAGCAGGTTCCGTGTTATCGCGGTCCGATCGGCAATCACCGCTGATATGAGCCTTTCTCAGAGACACAGCCTGGATGCTTGATGTTAGCTCCGTAACTGGGTCACTATCAGCGACAGGTTTCACAGCGGCCACGGCGTCTCTTCTGTCTGCAAGGAGTTTGGTGAGCAACACCTTCCTTAGTCTAGCGCATAATCTCTGATGGTGATCAACGAATTCTTTTCCGTAGTGCTCTCTAGCATGTTTATACGGTATAGCCAGGAAGCTATCGAACGAAATCTTGCTGAATCTGTCAGACAGATGATCGAGGTTCCATGTACCTAGGTAGAAGTCCACAGCCATAGTCGATTTCACCGGGTGTAGTTTATCTTGAGAGGTAAGATGTAAATACCACAGCACAGTGTAGCACACGACAGCTTTTATATAGCACACAACATACATCGGTTGGGAGAATACACACTCAGTCAGGAGGCTGTGCATCGGATGGGGTCTGTTGTTTGTGTGTGTGTGTGTGTGTGTGTGTGTGTGTGTGTGTGTGTGTGTGTGTGTGTGTGTGTTTCTAAAAACAAAACCAGAATCACTCTCGGCCTAACGTTACTGTTTCTGCTATTCGGCATTGCACTCTGTGATATTTCACTTCTCTGAGCGAATAAAGATTGTGCCCATTTTCACTTTGCCAGATGTGTTTCACTTAGTTTCAGCAAATTAAACCCAATTTCAGACCCTGCGGTCAGTTGTGAGACGTAACGAACCAGCTCTCTTCCTGGCTTCTGAGCCTGTGTTCATGCTTATCACACATCAGTGCTCCACAAGCTCCAGAAGACAGGGATCTCACATAAAAGAAGCGGTATTCTCTCCCATCTCTCCCATACCCATCCTCCGGGTATTTGTTCACACAGGCCACATCAGACTGTCCCCTCCACCCCTGTGTGAATGTGCTTGTGTAGCAAAAAAAACCCAGAATCATTCTGGGCCTAATGTTACCTTTTCTGCTAATCAGCGTTGCACTTTGTGATATTTCACCGCTCTGAGCGAATAAAGATTGTGTACTTTCAACTTGCCTCATGTGTTTCATTTAATTTTAGCAAGACAACTCAATTTGAGACCGAACAAGATGTACGCCTGTGTTGTTTTACGAGCGAAATCCTCTCACGCCGCCTTCCCCACTGGGTCGCTTTTCACAGGCTGCGCATCGGGTTGGGTCCCGCGTGTGGTAACAGACAATATGGTGAAGCTACACGCAAGCTACGCGAAAGCTCTGCTCTGTCCGTGTCCCAGCCTCCACCACACTCTGTTCTGTGTGTGTTTTGCACAACCCCCGCGCCCCCCCCAAAAAAACCAACCCAATATCAATCCCGGCCTAATGTCACTTGTTGTACTAGTCAGCATTGCGCTTTGTGATATTTCACTGCCCCGCATATATAAAGATTGCTTACAATTTCACCTTGCCTAATTTGTTGTTGTTGTTTGTTTTTTTTTATTCAGCGCATGAGACTCAATTTCAGACCCTCTCCATGAGACCTGCGCCTGTGTTCATAAGCCTGTGTTCATGCTTATCACACATCTGTCCTCCACAAGCCAGGGAGTTTCGCGTAATACAAGCGCTATCCTCTCATGTCGCCTTCTCCACTGGGTCGTATTTCACAGGCCGTGCATCAGGGTTGGCTCCCGCGCCCCGTACACCCACGTTTCCCTCCCCGGATCCCACTCCCGTTTCAATTTTTCTCCTAGTTTCGGGCAGGCTCTATGGCGTTCGTCCATGAGAGGCCGCTGTTAACCCTCGTGCTCCCCTTCGGGGCAGCTCCGGACCCCGGGGGTCCCAGAGTACCCCTGGGTCGCATTTCACAGGCCGAGCACCAGGGTTGGCTCCCGCGCCCCGTACACCCACGTTTCCCTCCCTGAATGCCACTCCCGTTTCAATTTTTCTCCTAGTTTCAGGCAGGCTCTATCATGTTCGTCCATGGGAGGCCGCTGTTAACCCTTGTGCTCCCCTTCGGGGCAGCCCCAGACCCCGGGGTCCCAGAGTACCCACCCTCAGTAGAGACCGTGAATGAAAATGTAAAAAAAAAACCAGAACGATCATTTGGGGGTCGAAGAGTGCCCCAGAGCGAGTCGAACCCTTGTGCTCCCCTTCGGGCAGCCCCAGACCCCGGGGTCCCAGAGTACGCCACCCTCAGTAGAGACCAGTGAATGAAAATGTAAAAAAAACCCAGAACAATCATTTGGGGTCGAAGAGTGCCCCAGAGCGAGTCGAACCCTTCTGCTCCCCTTCGGGGCAGCCCCAGACCCCGGGGGTCCCAGAGTACCCCACCCTCAGTAGAGTCAGGTGAATGAAAATGTAAAAAAAAAAAAACAACAGAACGATCATTTGGGGTCGAACAGTGCCCCAGAGCGATTCTAACCCTTGTGCTCCCCTTCGGGGCAGCCCCAGACCCCGGGGGTCCCAGAGTACCCCACCCTCAGTAGAGACAGGTGAATGAAAATGTAAAAAAAAAAAAAACAGAGCGATCATTTGGGGTCGAAGAGTGCCCCAGAGCGATTCTAATGGGTTCGTCAGGGGATCGGGAAAGAAAACGTAGCACTTGGGGACCATGCACAGAAGCTGCTGCGGCAGCATGGGGGTCATTGATACCCCAGTACATGAAAATGAAGCATAATCACAATAATGATAATAATCATAATAATAATAATAATAATAATAATAATAAGAAGAAGAAGAAGAAGAAGAAGAAGAAGAATACAACACACAGACGCTTCTGAGTTTTATTTTATTTTATTTGAAATTACACTCACGATACAACTGAGGCAATCTGGAAGGCAAAATAAAAGTCAACAACGGGGTTGAATCAGCCTTTCAAGACAAACGAATCTCAGTAGATATGTCAAGAACAGGTTTACATGAAAAAAAAAAGGTTTACATGAAAAAATATCAACAAACTGTCCGTGTTTCAGGCGCTCGGTGCTGTACAGCGCCTCCGGTGGCTGTGAATACATGATAAAAATATCACCGTAGGATGCATGCATTGAAGGAATCAGCCTTTTGTGACAAACGAATCTCAGTAATCTCCTTTGTAACACTCTGTGACCAGCCGCAGCTGGCCGATTTTCACCACATCCTCTCCCACCACTTAGTCGCCCTCTGCCTGTTTTCTGAGACAGCTGTCGGTGACAGACTCGGGCGAAACGTCCTCTTTGAAAGCGTACGCATGGATGGTGTTTCCGGACGCACTCTTTCCCGATCCTGTTTTACCGACCAGAAGGAGTCTCAGTTCTTCACGGGTCGCAGAGCCTGCGGGGTTGGGGAAATGATGGTAACATTTGAATCATTCTAGAAAAAAATAAAAAATAAAACACTACCTTACACTAGGCTATTCTTTTGTTATTTTTGTATCGAGGTTGACAGCAAGCAGTTTGTCCACATAAAGCGAGTACCACAAGCAGCACACAACCCTGGGATTGCACTTTACCTTTGTATCGACGTTGACATTGAGCAGTTTGCCCACATAACGCGAGTAGCACAACCAGCACACATCCCTGGATCCGGCCTTTGGTCGGCAACATTTTCAGTAAGCTAAGAAAAGGAGAAAGAAAAAAGAAGTTAAATTAAGGGACATTCAAGGAAAGTCTTTCATGTCAGATTAGCAAGTTAAACCAAACTGAAAATACACGTTGAATAAACCATGGCCCCAAACTGGTTGGTTGTCCCATGTGTTTCCACATAGCTGGTCCGGGCGCACACACAATGAGCCCTGGTTTCGCGACGCAGGCGTAGCAACAACCTCCTTCTCCTCCTCACTGCCGCCTGTGTGTGTGTGTGTGTGTGTGTGTGTGTGTGGGGGGGGGGGGTACTGGGTTCCTCACAGACGGTGGTGTTTGCGAAACCCGCCCTCGCCAAAGCTAAGGGCTCGCCAGCAGGGCCCGTGAGAGCGAGGGTCCAAGTCCAAACGGAGGGCTGTGTTCGCGAAACCCACCCTCCACAGAGCTAAGCGTATAGTAGCGAGGCGCTTGAGAACGATGTAGAGAGAGCAAGGATGAGGAGGAGGCAAGGAGTATCTGAAGTCCAACTGGAGGGCGGTGTTCACATAATAGGCAGGCCAAGCAGCTGCTCTTTCACTAGCGAGGCACATGAGAACGATGGAGAGGGAGCGAGAAGGACGAGGAGCAACGGAGAGCCCGAGGTCCAACTAGAGGGCGGTGTTCGTGAAACCCGCCCTCCGCGGACCTAAACATACGCTAGCGAGGAGCATAAACGGAGGGCCGTGTTCGCGTAATGGGCAGGCCAAACGGCTGCTCTTTCACTAGCGAGGCACTTGGGAATGATAGAGAGGGAGCAAGGAGGACGAGGAGGCACGTAGAGCCCGAGGTCCAACTGGAGGGCGGTGTTCGCGTAATAGGCAGGCCACACAGCTGCTCTTTCACTAGCGAGGCACATGAGAGCGAAGGAGAGGGATCGAGAAGGACGAGGAGCAACGGAGAGCCCGAGGGCCTCACCGAAGGGGGTGTTCGCGAAACCGGCCCTCCGCAGACCTAAGCCTACGCTTGCGAGGAGCATAAACGGAGGGCCGTGTTCGCGTAATGGGCAGGCCAAACAGCTGCTCTTTCACTAGCGAGGCACTTGGGAATGCTAGAGAGGGAGCAAGGAGGACGAGGAGGCACGTAGAGCTCGAGGTCCAACTGGAGGGCGGTGTTCACGTAATAGGCAGGCCACACAGCTGCTCTTTCACTAGCGAGGCACATGAGAGCGAAGGAGAGGGATCGAGAAGGACGAGGAGCAACGGAGAGCCCGAGGGCCTCACCGAAGGGGGTGTTCGCGAAACCGGCCCTCCGCAGACCTAAGCCTACGCTTGCGAGGAACATAAACCGAGGGCCGTGTTTGCGTAATAGGCAGGCCAAACAGCTGCGCTTTCACTAGCGAGGCTGTTGAGAACAATGTAGAGGGAGCAAGGATGAGGAGGACGCAAGCAGTGTCTGAAGTCCAAACGGAGGGCGGTGTTCGCGTAATAGGCAGGCGAAGCAGCTGCTCTTTCAATAGCGAGGCGCAGGAGAAAGACTGAGAAGGAGCAAGGAGGACGAGGAGCAACGGAGACCTTGATGTCCTCACCAACGGCGGTTTTCGCGAAACCCAACCTCTGCCAATCTAAGCGTACTCTAGCGAGGAGCATGACAAGGATGTAGAGGGAGCAAGGATGACGAGGAGCAATGGAGAACCCGAGGTCCTCACCAAAGGGGGTGTTCACGAAACCCGCCCTCCGCAGACCTAAGCGTACGCTAGCAAGGAGCATGAGAACAATGTAGAGTGAGCAAGGATGAGGAGGAGGCAAGGAGTGTCTGAAGTCCAAACGGAGGGCGGTGTTCGTGTAATAGGCAGGCCAAGCAGCTGCACTTTCACTAGCGAGGCGCAGGAGAACGATGGAGAAGGAGCAAGGAAGACAGGGAGCAACGGAGAGCCCGAGGTCCTCACTTAGGCCCATTTACGCGTAACCCGGGCCCATCCGCCTAAGCGCTCACCTGCGAGGAGCAGGAGAACAGAGCAGAAGGAGGAAGGAGGACAGGGAGGCAGGGAGAGTCCGAAGTCCAACTGAGGCCGGTTTACGCGAACACTGCGAAGAAGGAGACATTGATGATGATGATGATGATGACAATGATGATGTGAAGTTGATAGTTGTTTCCTCCAGCGGATCCTCCAGTGGTTGCCATCGTAACTTACGAATGTGCATTGGGGTTGCGAAATACCCCATTGTGGGTACACTTTGACCCCATAGTAATCGTGGAGTAGAGAGCACCCCCGGTCCTCGCGAAGGCCGGTTTACGCGTAACCCGAGGCCCATAAGGCCAAGTGCTCACCTGTGAGGAGCAGGAGAACAGAGCAGAAGGAGGACTAGGAGGCAGGGAGAGTCCGAGGTCCTCACTTAGGCCGGTTTACGCGAACACTGCTGAGAAGGAGACGACGATGATGATGATGATGTAAAGTTGAGAGTTGTTTCCTCCGGCGGTTCGGCTTCCCTCCATACCCCATTGTTTGCCATCGTAACTTACGAATGTGCATTGGGGATGCGAAATACCCTATCGTGGGTACACTTTGACCCCTTAGTAATCGCAGAGTAGAGAGCACCCCCGGTCGTCGCGAAGGCCAGTTTACGCGTAACTCGGGGCCCATCCGGCTAAGTGCTCACCTGCGAGGCGCAAGTGAACGGAGCAGAAGGAGGAAAGAGGACAGGGCATCAGAGAGAGTCCAAGGTCCTCACTTAGAACGGTTTACGCGTAACCCGGGGCCCACCCGGCTAAGCGGTAGCCTGCGAGGAGCAGGAGAAAGGAACAGAAGGAGGTAGGAGGACTAGAAGACAGGGGGAGTCCGTGGTCCTCACGGAGGCCTGTTTTCGCGTATTCTGGGGCCCATCCGGCTAAGCGCTCGTCTGCGAGGAGCAGGAGAACGGAGCAGAAGAGGAAGGAGGACGCTGAGGCAGGGAGAGTTGTGGTCCTCACTGAGGCCTGTTTACGCGAACACTGCCGAAAAGGAGACGATGATGATGATGATGATGATGATGTGAAGTTGAGAGTTGTTTCCTCCAGCGGTTCGGCGTCCCTCCAGACCCAAGTGTTTGCCATTGTAACTTACGAATGTGCATTGGGGATGCGAAATACCCTATCGTGGGTACACTTTGACCCCTTAGTAATCGCGGAGTAGACAGCACCCCCCGGACCTCACTTAGGCCCGTTTACGTGAACACTGCCAAGAGGGAGACGACGATGATGATGATGATGATGATGTGAAGTTGAGAGTTGTTTCCTTCGACGTTTCGGGGTCCCTCCAGATCGCCCAGTGTTTGCCATCGTAACTTACGAATGTGCATTGGGGTTGAGAAATACCCCATCGCAATTATTAGGGGTCACAGTGTACCCACAGAGTAGAGAGCACCCCAGTCTCGCGCAAGGCCGGTTTACGCCAAACCCGGGCCCATCTGCCTAAGCGCTTGCCTGCGAGGAGCAGGAGACCGGAACAGAAGGATGTAGGAGGACTAGAAGGCAGGGAGAGTTTGAGTTCCCCGCTTAGGCCGGTTTACACGTAACCCGGGGCCCATCCAGCTAAGTGCTCGCAGGAGCAGGAGAACAGAGCAGAAGGAGGTAGGAGGACAAGGATGCAGGGGGAGTCTGAGGTCCTCATGGAGGCCAGTTTACGCGAACACTGCCCTCTGCAAAGCTAAGCGTCCGACAGCGAGGCGCAGGTGAACAGAGGAGAAGGAGGAAAGAGGACAGGGAAGCAGAGAGAGTCCGAGGTCCTTGCCAAGGCCGGTTTACGCGTAACCCGAGGCCCATCTGGCAAGGTCCTCGCCTTCGAAGAGCAGGAGAACGGAGCAGAAGGAGGAAGGAGGACTAGGAGGCAGGGAGAGTCCGAGGTCCTCACTTAGGCCGGTTTACGCGAACACTGCTGAGAAGTAGACGATGATGATGATGATGATGATGATGTGAAGTTGAGAGTTGTTTCCTCCGGCGGTTCGGGGTCCCTCCAGACCCCAGTGTTTGTCATCGTAACTTACGAATGTCGGTTGGGGTGGCGAAATACCCCATCATGATCACTAAGGGGTCACAGAGTAGCCACGGAACACAGAGCGCCCGAGGTCCTCACTTAGGTCAGTTTACGCGAACACTGCCAAGAAGGAGACGATGATGATTATGATGATGATGATGATGTGAAGTTGAGAGTTGTTTCCTCCGACGTTTCGGGGTCCCTCCAGAACCCAGTGTTTGCCATCGTAACTTACGAATGTGCATTGGGATTGCAAATTACCCCATCGCCATTACTAAGAGGTCATAGAGTTTCCACGGAACACAGAGCGCCCGAGGTCCCCTCTTAGGCTTGTTTACACGTAACTCGGGGCCATCCACCTAAGGGCTCGCTTGCGAGGAGCAGGAGAACGGAACAGAAGGAGGTAGGAGGAGTAGGAGGCAGAGATAGTCCGAGGTCCTCACGGAAGCCGGTTTACGCGAACACTGCCCTCTGCAAAGCTAAGCCTCCGACAGCGAGGCGCAGGAGAACAGAGGAGAAGGAGGAAAGAGGACAGGGAGGCAGAGAGCGTCTGAGGGCCTTACTTTGGCCGGTTTACGCGAACACTGCTCTCTGTAAAGTTGAGCGTTCGCAAGTGCAGGGCAGAAACATCAAGGAGATGGAGACGATGATGATGATGATGATGATGTGAAGTTGAGAGTTTGTTCGGGGTCCCTCCACACCCCAGTGTTTGTCATTGTAACTTACGAATGTGGATTGGGGTGGCAAAATACCCCATCGCAATTCCTAAGGAGTCACAGACTACCCACGGAACACAGAGGACCTGTGGTCCTCACTTAGGCCAGTTTACACGTAATCCGGGGCCCATTCAGCTAAGCGCTCGCCTGCGAGGAGCAGGAGAATGGAGCAGAAGGATGTAGGAGGACTAGTAGTCAGGGAGAGTTTGAGGTCCCCGCTTAGGCCGGTTTACGCGTAACCCGGTGCCCATCCAGCTCAGTGCTCGCCTTTGAGGAGCAGGAGAACAGAGCAGAAGGAGATAGGAGGACAAGGATGCAGGGGGAGTCCGAGGTCCCCGCTTAGGCCGGTTTACGCGTAACCCAGGGCCCATCCAGCTAAGTGCTCGCAGGAGCAGGAGAACAGAGCAGAAGGAGGTAGGAGAACAAGGATGCAGGGGGAGTCCGAGGTCCTCATGGAGGCCGGTTTACGCGAACACTGCCCTCTGCAAAGCTAAGCGTCCGACAGCGAGGCGCAGGAGAACCGAGGAGAAGGAGAAAGGAGGATGCTGAGGCAGAGAGAGTCCGAGGTCCTCATTTACGACGGTTTACGCGTAACCCGAGGCCCATTCGGCTAAGCGCTCGTCTGCGAGGAGCAGGAGAACGGAGCAGAAGGAGGAAGGAGGACGGGGAGGCAGGGAGAGTCTGAGGTCCTCACTTAGGCTGGTTTACGCGAACACTCTCGAGAAGGAGACGATGATGATGATGATGATGATGTGAAGTTGAGAGATGTTGCCATGGTGCTTAGGGGTCCGCCAGACCCAAAGGTTTGCCATCGTAACTTACGAATGTGCATTGGGGTTGTGAAATACCCCATCGTGGGAACACTTTGACCCCTTAGTAATCGCGGAGTAGAGAGCACCCCCGGTCCTCACCTAGGTCCGTTTACGCGAACACTGCCGAGAAGGAGATGATGATGATGATGATGATGATGTGAAGTTGAGAGTTGTTTCCTCCGACGTTTCGGGGTCCCTCCAGACCCCAGTGTTTCCCATTGTAACTTACGAACGTGCATTGGGGTTGCGAAATACCTAACTCGGGGCCCATCCGGCTAAGCGCTACCCTGCGAGGAGCAGGAGAACCGAGGAGCAGGAGATAGGAGGACTGGGATGCAGGAGGCGTCCGAGGTCCTCACTTAGGCTGTTTTACGCGAACACTGCCCTCTGCAAAGCGTCTGACAGCGAGGCGCAGGAGAACCGAGAGGAAGGAGGAAGGAGGACTAGGAGGCAGGGAGAGTCCCAGGTCCTCACTTAGACCGGTTTACGCGAACACTGCCAAGAAGGAGACGATGATGATGATCTGAAGTTGAGAGATGTTTCCTCCGACGTTTCGGGGTCCCTCCAGACCCCAGTGTTTGTAATCGTAACTTGCAAATGTGCATTGGGGTTGCGAAATACCCCATCGCCATTACTAAGGGGTCACAGAGTACCCACGGAACACAGAGCGCCCGAGGTCCCCACTTAGGCCTGTTTACGCGTAACTCGGGGCCCATCTGCCTAAGCGCTCACCTGCGAGGAGCAGGAGAACCGAGCAGAAGGAGGTAGGAGGACTAGGAGGCAGAGATAGTCCGAGGTCCTCACGGAAGCCGGTTTACGCGAACACTGGCCTCTGCAAAGCTAAGCGTCCGACAGCGAGGCGCAGGAGAGCAGAGGATAAGGAGGAAAGAGGACAGGGAGGCAGAGAGAGTCCGAAGTCCTCGCTTAGGCTGGTTTACGTGTAACCCGAGGCCCATCCGGCAAGGTCCTCGCCTTCGAAGAGCAGGAGAACGGAGCAGAAGGAGGAAGGAGGACTAGGAGGCAGGGAGAGTCCGAGGTCCTCACTTAGGCCGGTTTACGTGAACACTGCTGAGAAGGAGACGACGATGATGATGATGATGATGATGATGATGTGAAGTTGAGAGTTGTTTCCTCCGGCGGTTCGGGGTCCCTCCAGACCCCAGTGTTTGTCATCATAACTTACGAATGTCGGTTGGGGTGGCGAAATACCCCATCATGATCACTAAGGGGTCACAGAGTACCCACGGAACACAGAGCGCCCGAGGTACCCACTTCGACCTGTTTACGCGTAACTCGGGGCCCATCCGGCAAAGTGCTCGCCTTCGAGGAGCAGGAGAACGGAACAGAAGGAGGTAGGAGGACTAGGAGGCAGGGAGAGTCTGAGGTCCTCACTTTGGCCGGTTTACGTGAACTCTACCCTCTGTAAAGTTGAGCGTTCGCAAGGGTAGGGCAGAAGGACCAAGGAGAAGGAGACGATGATGATGATGTTGATGATGATTATGTGAAGTTGAGAGTTGGTTCGGGGTTCCTCCAGACCCCAGTGTTTGCCATCGGAACTTACGAATGTGGATTGGGGTGGCGAAATACCCCATCGCTATTCCTAAGGGGTCACAGACTACCCACGGAACACAGAGGACCCGTGGTGCTCACTTAGGCCGGTTTACGCGTAATCTGGGGAACATTCAGCTAAGCGCTCGCCTGCGAGGAGCAGGAGAATGGAGCAGAAGGAGGTAGGAGGACTAGGAGTCAGGGAGAGTCCGAGGTCCTCACTTTGGCTGGTTTACACGAACACTGCCAAGAAGGAGACGATGATGATGATGATGGTGTGAAGTTGAGAGTTGTTTCCTCCGGCCGTTCGGGGTCCCTCCAGACCCCAGTGTTTGCCATCGTAACTTGCAAATGTACATTGGGGTTGCAAAATACCCCATCGCGATTACTACGGGGTCACAGAGTACCCAAGGAACACAGAGCGCCCGAGGTCCCCACTTAGGCCTGTTTACGCGTAACCCGGGGCCCACCCAGCTAAGCGCTTGCCTACGAGGAGCAGGAGAACGGAGCAGAAGGAGGAAGGAGGACTAGGAGGCAGGGAGAGTCCGAGGTCCTCACTTAGGCCAGTTTACGTGAAGACTGCCCTCTGTAAAGCTGAGCGTTTGCAAGCGCAGGTTAGAAGGACCGAGGAGGTAGAGGAAGGAGACGATGATGACGATAATGATGATGACGATTTGAAGTTGAGAGTTGTTTGCTCCGGTGGTTCGGGGTCCCTCCAGACGCCATTATTTGTCAACGTAACTTACGAATGTCGGTTGGGGTGGCGAAATACCCCATCATGATCACTAAGGGGTCACAGAGTACCCACGGAGCACAGAGCACCCGAGGTCCTCACTGAGGCCGGTTTACACTCTCGAGAAGGAGACGATGATGATGATGATGATGATGATGATGATGTGAAGTTGAGAGTTGTTGCCGTGGCACTTGGGGGTCCCTCCAGACCCCAAGGTTTGCCATTGTAACTTACCCAATCGATGGAGGGTTACAGCCGATTAGGTACCTTTGTCCGACGCCAGACGAGACCGCTATAGCCGGGGTCCGCCTGACCCCATCCGCCCCACCCCGAGCCGCAGCCCTGTTTTCGCGACGAGATCTGGATCGCGCTGCTGGGGTCTGCGTGACCCCTTTTTTTTTGTTTTTTTTTTTGGTCCAGGCTGCACAAGGGTTAAATTAAATTGCTAAGCAGAAAAGCTACTCAGAAACACCACTGTGTTTGAGCAGGAACAGGAAGTGATACTCTACCACAAAGCGAGCGAACACCAAGTGAAAATATTTTGTAATAATGTATGTTAACAAAGACATACAGATATTTCAGTCTAATTGTTATGTTTTAATTAATTTGTGATTCTTAGAATGAGGAAGACATTGTTGTTGCGCCAAAGTCTCCACAATCTGTAGGAAATGTACCTTTACCTTCAAGAAAAGAGGTAATTATTTGTATATTATTTAGTATTACATTGTGATACCTTGGAAAAACATTAATTTGTAAATAAACGAAAACGCTTTCTCTTCCCAGGATGCACTTCAAAAAACTGCAGAGAGCGGCATCCATACCCCAGACACACAATCCCTCGAGAGTGACTCTAAATCTTCATCTTCAAATGCAAATGCTAAGGTAATTTCATAACTTTCGCTGTTTTTAATGCAAAACAGAGAAAGAAAACATGGAGTTTATATGTTTGTTAAACACTATCAGCATGTAATTATTATATTAAAAATTTTGTCTTTTGAAATGTAATCCAAAGTTTAAATTTAAAGTTAAAATCTTTTTGTGATGATCCTTAGAGGTAAAATAAATATTTCTTAGTCATATTCACTTACTTGTACTATGGGTTCATTAGTGAAATTGTAACATAATGATGCTGTTTCATAGAGACACTGTAGTGACAAACATTGAAAGTATTTATATATTTTTTTGAAATATATATCTGTACGTTGCAGAGGAATGAATCAGATGAATCAGCTAAGGTCAACACAGACAGTAGCAGTTCAGGAGAAAGATTTTTCACATCTGGTTTGCCACAGCAGAAAACTTTCTTTTTCATAAATGAGAATGAATGGAAGGAGTTACGGCAACATCAGTCAGGAAGACTATTTAAAGGACTGCAGTGGACAAATATAATTGCTAGTGGAATCAGAACCCTTAATCCGTACTGCAGTTTTGGATTTTGGAGACACAGTGTGAAAAAACTCTCTTCAAGATCAAAAGCACCGGTTTTCAGGTGTATGGGGTATTGCAGATTTCAGGACTGCCCTGTCACTGTGGATGTGGTGGTTTATGACGAAGAGACACTGAAAGCAGAAGTCGTTTTTACAGGAGGTGAGGTCTGGCATAATAACAAAGAGCTGAAAAGGCGGCCTGTGCGTGCACAATCACGTCAAAGTGCTGGAGAACTCCTCAAAAACAAATTACCAAGGAGCTTGTACTTGGAGTCTTTACAGAAAGTGCCACAAAAGGTGATCCAATCTGGCAACAGGGATGATGCTCCAACAAAAGAAGTCTTGAAAAACATTGCATGGTCTGAAAGAAAAGCCAGTAGAGCAGATCCCAACGAGTTGATGAGCTTACAAAAGATAATTCAACAGTATCAGGACACTGAAAAGGATGTACTGCAGAAGATTCTGATGCATCCAAAGGGCATAATGCTATGGTCTAAGAAAACCTTGTCAGTTTTTCATCAAAGATGCAACGAAGACATTGTGTACTTTGATGCCACTGGAAGTATAATAAGAAAAGAAAGTGCTGGAAGGCCACCATACTATGTGTATGAGTTGGTTGTCAGAAACCCATCCAAAGGTGCTTCTCCTCTTCCAGTTGCTACATATGTCACATGTGACCACACTACAGCCTCTGTGACATACTTCTTGCAGGCCTTTCAGACTGATCTGGTAAGAGCATTTGGTAATCGGGCCTACAACAGGCCTGTCATGTTCATGTGTGATGGATCCCTAGTACTCCTTCGATCCATTTCCATGACATTCTGCTGAACAAGTCTAGAGGATCTGTTGCAGAAGTACTATGTCTTCCTCACTGGCCAGCATTCAGCACAGGAATTCAACATTCCCATTCTTCATCGATGTTTGAGCCATGTCATGAAAAATGCCAAGGACCTTTGTAAAAAACAGTGAGTACATTTATATCAATAATTAAAAAAGAATACAAGATTTGTAATGTAAAGGTCCTACTAACAGTGATTTCATTCGTTCATTTTCCCAGCATTCCAGAGAACTACCGGCTTGGAATGCATGTGTTTGGGCTCCTTGCATGCTGTGATAACTTAAAAGACATGGATGATGTTGTCCATAGTGCAGCAATAGTGTTTTGCAGTCCTTGTAGTGGAAGGAACGTAACAAAACACTACAACAACTTGAAAATCCTTATGCAAAAAAGGGGGACCCTGGATTTGGATGAAAAGACTGTGATTGCTGAGGACTACAAGGTTAGCTAAGATTTATTATTTAAGTAATCTTATTAATAACTTTTTTACTTGTGTATGTCCCAAATGAATTAATGAATTTAAATTATTAAAAATATATATATTTTAAACCACAATAACATTTTATATAATTAATTTCTCTTTGCTTTGATAACTTACTGAATATAGATATATATCTGTTTTACAGACTGATGTTCAGAATGCCCCCTTGAAGACCCATTTCCAGGCAATTGTTGACAATGCAACACTGGACTGTGAGGGCGAAAGAAACATCTTTCATGCACCCAAATTTATTGCCGGTCTGGTAAATCACCTTCTACCACATGCAACTTTGTGGTCATCAATGATGCTCGGTACATTTTTTTATTTGTTGTATTACTATCATAAATTGTCATTTATTAATAAATGTAAATGTGCTAAATGTTGAATTATCTATTTTAATTATGTTTTTGAATTACTTGTATTCTTCTTAGGGGATCTTGGACATCATGGTACTGGTCCTGCTTACCAGCAGCTCAGTAAACTCTATAGTGACATTCAGCAATCCAAGAACCAGGTATCATAGCAAGAAGAATAAGTGAAAAAGAAACATAAATTGTATATAAATTTACAATACATAGATATTGACTTAAACAATGTACTATTGCATTTAAGAATTTTACACAAGACAACAGAACCCAAGGAATCATGGAGAAAAGCCAGTGGGATTTGAAAAAATCCGTATCCAGAGAGGAGACTGACAAGGCTTGATGATTTTGTGGAAATTTATCAAAAATGCATGATGCCCTCCTGCTTGAATATGCAGACATGAAAAAATCAAGACAAAAGGTATGAATAACTTCCTAATAATGAAAATGATGTTTTATACAAATAGAACAAGAAACTAAGAAAAAGTGAAAACATTTGCCTATGACTATAGAATTAAGAGAGGATAAAATAAGTAAGCACTAAAAGTATGTATGTGCAATCAACAGTCTTTTCGCGTGGAAATGGAGAAATGGAAAGACAAACGCATTAAACGGAAAGGTGTGTAGGTGTCACCGTTAGTGACAGAACTGCCACTGAAGAAAAAGAAAACTGAGGTAAGTCATCATGTTCCCATTATTTTCAATAATTAAACCTTGTGATGTCCTCCCGATTGCCATACTCCTTTTGTCCTCTGGGGTAAAGCGTCTGCTTTGACTATTTATAAAGCATCAATTATAAATTATAAATTATCATCCGTGGAATACAGTTTTATCAAACTGTATTCCAACTGATTACCTGAAATTTTTATGTTTTTTGACAATGTATTACACCTAGGCATAGGCCTTAGTGAACCCCCACTTTAATGACAAAAAATGCATGTCTGTAGGTGACACAAGTGCCGGAGGAAGCTCAGGTTTTTTGCTTTTTGCTGGTCACACCATGTACAGCTTTGTTTTCAGCAGCTGTAGGCCAAGGGCATATGAATTAAACAAGCTTTCAAGGGTGATCATTGTCTTTTGGAGACCTACTGTATTAAGCACAGCTCGCATGCCCTGACTGCAGGCAAGCAAGTTTGCAATCGTACACTAGCATGTTCTCTGTACAGCTGGACCGGGCATCACATACTGCCCATGTTTTTCTCTCATAGTTCCTCTGTTTACTTGGGATGTAATGTTGGAGAGTCCTTTAAGGGGACTAGGCACTCATACAGTCATATCAGTGCCTGTATGGTACACCAACAGCAGGACAGATGCTCACTCGTTACATACATCTCAAATCAGAACAAGTTTGTGTCATTGACAGTGTTGGGTAAGTTACTTTAAATTAGTAACTTAGTTACATTACTAGTTACTTCCATCAAAAGTAACTCAGTTACTTCAAGTTACTCGTTACTTTCAAAGTAACTAGTTACTAGGGAAAGTAACTTTGGTTTTACTCAGACTTCTCTTGTTAATGTGTTGCTTCCGTAACTGGATACCCAGCAAGAGTGCCAGTCTTCTAGCTTGCTTACTTGCCACAAGTGCACTGTGCCACCTACCAATAGAAAGGAAAAGATAATGTGCATATTTCCACGAGAGAAATCCCACGCCTGGACCGTCGTTGACCGCCGCCATGATTCTACCTACGCCACAGCGTCATGTGCGCTTTTACATCCAACACAAAAACTGCAGTCGTGGTGCTTTTGATTGTACTCAGAACTCAGAAATTCTGCCTTCTGAATAGGAAGATGTAGGGTAACACCAGACTGCAGATGAGCTGCATACAGGGCTGGACTGGGACAAAAAAATCGGCCCGGCATTTTGACCACCATTATAGGAAAAATCATAAAGCCTTTGAATGAAAACAAACACTGTTGTGACAGTGATGTACACTGTCTTGATGGTATATATGTATCAATCGTTTGTTGTAAGACTCAGATAATTATTTATTAAAAGCTAGACATTTTAAATGAGAATAAGAAAGTATTTCTTTGTGCCCCCCTTTCCCTGTTAATGCCCTACCTGGCCCCCTGGCAACACTTTGCTAGACCCGCCCCTGCACAGTTACCAGCTGTCAGCTACATAGAAAAGGATCCTGGTGTTATTTGTCTCTCAGAAACAATTCATAACTTCAACTCATTCATGTGACCTAAAAGGTAAACCTGTTTCTCCATCACCTGTTCAGCTCTGATGATTCAGTAAGGACATCTCCTGGTTTCATCTTCATGTTTCCCACTCACCAGATAACCAAACCAATATCATGACCAGCAGTTTTTACAGCTGTGGCTCCAGCAAACATCAGCTGATACTAGAAATTAATATTAAATAAATTCTAACAACAGCTGATCAAACGTGCTGCTGTTGTTTAACGCGACATCCGCTGGTTTCCTCTTTCTGGCACGAAGTGGGCGATAAACAAACAAGGGAGAAAAGCCGATCAGCTGATCATTGATCAGTTTCATGATTGAAGTAGAAGGAGAGAATGAGAGAAGAAGGGGCAGCTGTGCAGCAAACACACAGAATAACTCCAGCTTTGTGTCTTTTTCATTCTAGCTGAAGTCCGGGACAAACTGTGTTTCTTTTCACCTCAATACGAAACGCATAATGTTTTCTCTGAATACGAGACAATTCCGTTTTTTAGGGGACGGTTGTCAACTCTAATAATTAACCTTATGAACAAAATAAAGTTCAACATCAGTAACATAGCACCCACCCAGCTGTATAGAAACCCCGTCATGCTAGCTAGCACGCAGTACGAAAAAGTCAGCATAACCAAAATAAACTCCACCTAAACTTGGTTTATATCTGACTCAGATAGACTGCAGGTCATAACTTCTTACCTGAAGTTCAGTTCACCTAACACTCGGACGGGCGGCCGCTTCGGATCTCTCCTCTTGCCTCCCTTTCTCTCATCCGCCTGCTGGCTTCCTTCCACCACTTGCTAATGTTACTGAATCTGTGGAAGCTCCGCGATAGCCACCACACGAAGTAACGAATAACGAGCCTATCTAAATCCCAGTAACGAGTAACGCGTTCCTGATTTTGGCATAATAACTAGTTACCGTGCTCGTTACCACAATAATAACGTAGTTACTGTAACGCGTTACTTAATAACGCATTAGTCCCAACACTGGTCATTGATAACCATATTCTATTGTCTATTATATTCTATTATATAAAGTCATTCAAAAATGTTATCTGTTAACAGATAAAAGGGAAGACCACTGTTCAAACCTTTAAACAGGAACAGCACAAACAACATGATGCTCGTCAAAACCAGGTATTTTTAGATGTGTTTTTAATGTCTACATTTATGTTTTGTGTGTTATTGTCATAAATGACTCTGAAAATTGACATGTGTCTATCTTTGTAGGATGAGAGCCAGGAACAAATAGCTGTTTGCCAAAAAATAGCAACATACATGGCTAATAAAGTGTCGGTCACAGTATGGAACGGAGATTTATGTGCCTTCAAAGTGGATGCAATTGTGAATGCAGCTAATGAAAGTCTCTCTCACATGGGTGGACTTGCAAAGGCACTGTCTGCTACTGGAGGACGTACTATCCAAGCAGAGAGTGATGTCTTCATTGCCAAAAATGGCAAATTAAAGGCTGGACAAGTTGCAGTTACCACAGCAGGCAAACTACCTTGCATGAAGCTGATTCATTTGGTAGGCCCGTGTCTGCAGAACGACCCAACAGTGCACATGATATCCCATGCAAAGAAACTTTTAACTAAAGGTATTTTGAATGTCATGACATGTGCAGAAGAGCACAAATTTTCATCTGTTGCCATTCCAGCACCGAGCTCTGGAATATTCAACTTTCCAGTCTCAATTTGTGCTGATGTTGTAGTCACCACAATCAAAAAGTACATTAAACATAAGAACCCCACAAGTCCTCCATTTGAAATACACCTGGTAAACAACGATGATCCAACCATGAAGGAAATGGAAAGGGCCTTCAAAGAGATCCTTTTGGAGCCACTCTCTGATGTCAGGAGGACAGTGAGTACACCCATTTTTAAAGTATAATTGTTATCTTTAGTGTTCGAAAAAAATGATAACAATCAGCATGAATAAATAATTATTATGAAATAACAAGTGAATTGAAGAATTATAGCATCTTTGATGCATAGAATAACCCTTTTCAAATTGTGCAATAAAAATTAGGCCACAAAAAGTAGCAGTCATTAAATACTTTCAGGCTATGTTGTTCTTCTTCATTTGTTATGATTTTGTAAGCCAACAAACACCGCACTTAGTATTATGTGAAATATATCAGCATTAATAACGTGTAATTCATGCAAAAGGTAATGCCATGTTTTCCTTAATAAAACATTACTTAAAATGATCACAGCAGTAACAAATGTTTTCTTTTAAATTCAAACCACAAATCGAGGGGCCAGAGGATTCTCCATCTACACTGGAAAGGACAGAGCACCTTGAGAGAAACACAACCGGTCTGACAAAGGACACTGCATCACAGGTGATGTTTCACAAACAAACTCTAATTCAAAAGCTATGTCATGTGTTTGAAAAACCAAGTTTGTTAGTACATATTTTTGTAATTATATATTAGATTTTATTATATGTATGTGTTGATGAATGAAAATTACAGATCACAGAAAAATGACAAATGTCAGTCCAACAATAAATGTAACATTTACAAGTTACTGGTGAGAAGGGATATTTTACTGTTATTTTATCATTACATCAGAATCATATAATAAGCATTGCATTAAAGCATTTATTGAAGCTATTGACATTACATTAACGTTTGTATTACAGTGATTGTTATAACCTCATGTTAATCTTCTATTTACAGGTGTTGGTATAATCATATAATCTTTCACTGCAGGTGTAACCATGATCATCTTTATACATATTGCCGTTTGGTGCTTATTATGGAGTTGTGCTCACGTCAGTAAGGGTTAAAAGCTACAGTCAGCGGGATGTCTGGCTGATCTATTGAGGGAAGTGACGTAGAGCATAGAAGGCCGCACAAGACACTTACATCATGTTATTTTATGATTCTTTATTTAGATATATCTTTTGTTAACCTTTAAGTAGTGTGTATTGGCAATAATTACTCATTAGTTCATTTATGTATCATCATTAATTGTTACTTCATTAGAGAATTTCTTTAGGCTGTCGGCCTTATGTTACAACTTGTATTACAGGTATTGTCATGATTCCATATTAACATTTTCTATTACAGGTGCAGTGATAATCCTTTTGTATACACATGCATTGTATTTTTGTGCTTGCCAATGAGGGGGGCTCGGTCAACTAGTGGAGGGTCGGAAACTTTGTTCGGCGCGAAGACTGAACAATCTATTGTGTTAATGATCTTGAGCTATAGAAAGAACACGCTTACAAAACACATATATCATGTTATTCATTATTATCCTTTATTCATTTATATTCTTTTTTATTAAGCTTTGAGTAGTGGCATTTGATTAGAACATTTATTCAACAGATTACATGTATGGTTTCAGTTAGGTTATTGCACACATGTAGAGTTGGCCTCTGTCCTTATAGACAGAGTGAAGGCTGAGGTCGAGGCACACACGCACACATACAAGCAGCAGTTAAACTCATGTAGAGGGGAGAGTTCAAACATTTAAATAATAGTTTGCAAGGCCTTGTAGCTGTTTGATTATGCTTGCAGGAGAGACTGTTTGTTCCAGGGGATAAGCAGAGTTAGAAGATTACTGGGAAGGATCTGGCCTTGGGAAGAAGAAGATGTTCTTTTAATGTGTTAAAAGTTGTCAACATTGATTGTATTGTACCTACTTTACGCATGAGGGGGCGTTCTAATACGCTGATTTTCATAAAACTATTGTTGTGTGGTTTTCGGTGAGAGATCTGGTGCTGTCTGCGTACAGTGTCCCATCTCCCACACGTGTGTTCATTAAAATCATCGTTTGACTTGACCCGGCCGGACCAGTGTTGTTATTTTGGTTTTCCTCCTGTATCCATCCCCAATATTTGGCCTTAATTTTACAAGAACAACAGTAACTGACTCAATTTTTAATTTCTTATTGTAGTTTAACATCTCAAATAAATTACCTTAAAATCTATGTCAAATTTGGAGATGTTTTCGTGTTGTTGCGTCAGGTACATAAAATACTTTTAAAAATTACATTTAAAACCTCTCCTAAGAAGAATTTTTAGAACTTTATTTAGTTACTGTTGTCTTGTTGAAACACAGGTCGCATATTTGTGGAAACAACAGGAAACGGAAGTTGTTGTTTCTGTGGTCCCATCTCAGATTAGAGGTAACAACTTTCTCATACGTCACAGTGAGTTCCTGACCCTTAGACCACACAGCTGGCTTGTTGGAGAGGTATGTGATCCAGGTATTAACCCCCCTTCCCCCCAAAAGTACTGCATAAGGTTAACATTAAAGCTGGGGCAGAACATTAGTTGTTCCCTACACATCTAGTAAGTACTGCTTTAGATCTACATTCCAGGCATATCCTCATGACTGAATACTGAGTATACGTAAGTAAAAAACTCTTTATTAACCTTTGTATTCAAAAAATTTATCATGTTTACAAAGTAATAAAAGTTTATTTATTATACTCCTCAGGTCATTGAAAGTCTCCTGTACCACTGGGCCATTCGGCTGAATCTGGGGAATAATATCTACATTATGAACCACTACACCAGCGGTGTGATCCTCTATGGAGAGAGAGAACTAATCAGGAGACAAAGCTTGTCCAAGGTAAATTTTTATTTCATATATTCTAGAATTCAGTTTTTTAAATTTTATTAATCTCTTGAGATAAATGAAAAAAGTATTGTTGCAAATTTGCAAGTAATTGTGTGGATGACCTCAAAGGCATCCACACTATTGAGTTCCTGTTTCTCTTTATTGTGTGGATGCCTTCAAAGACATCCACACTATTGAGTTCCTGTTTCTCTTTATTCTTTATTCTTCAAGTTGCTCCCCCGTTTTTCGGCACTTAACTACTCCCTCAGTTTTCAGCCGATTTTCTCCGTTCAAACTCTAAACTGTTCTGCTATTTCTGCTAATTCCAGCTATATCTTTTGGTGTTTATTACTATTATACGTTTTTAAAATATTACACTTTTTTCCTTTAATATGTCCCATTGAAATGAATGGAAAACTTCCACAATTCTGCTAAAACTTGCTTGTCTTTGAAACTTAACTACTTCCTCATGCTTTCACCTAGAAACTCCATTCAAACTTTAAAATGTTCTCAGATTATTGGGCTATTCCTGTCTGATTCAGCTTTTTCAGATCTTCTACCGTTTTAATCTTATATCTCTTTGTTTTCAGTTGCAAAATTGTGATTTTTCAGAAAATACATGCGTTGCTATGGTTGCTATGCAATTAAGTCAGAGTGAGTGCTGGTCCGTTCTGAATTTTCTCTTCATGTCTAAACAACTTCTTGCTACTCGCTCAATTTCCACTCAACCCCCACAAATTATACATCAAAACGTAGGTATTTTTGCTGGCTTTCAGACAATGTCACTATCTTTATTGTGAGGTTTACCGTTTTCTCGCAATTTGCCTCGGAGTGACACAAGGTCTGACAACTCCCCATTCAAAGTCTATGGGGAGGTTTTGAAATTCAAAGCTGAAATTCTGTAACGGGAGGCATTTTCAAATCGCCATATCTCTTTAACAAAGCAAAGTTAGGACATGAGGCTTGTGCCAATATATCTTCAGACACTGCTGACACTCACAGTGGAAGCAGTTTTTACAATTATCTTACCGTTGAGCAATGAATTACGTTTGTTTGAGGGGTGGAAATCTGTCCTTCTCTCAGTCTTCAAACTCCGGAAATGAAGCCGTTTCTTCTCTCGTCATATCTCCGCGACGGAGGTAGAACGAGCTATGAAAATCGCAGTCAAAATACACCAAAGTCCGCTGATTCACCCAGTACAAGAATTATGCTGCTAGCCCTCCTAGTTTTTGAGTTACACGACGTTTTGTAACTCCAAAAACGGCGTTTTTCGCCTCTCACCGCGATCTATTTTCTGACTGCCCAAGTATCTGTCTTTCAGACCGCCGCCCCCTTTCCAGGTGGCGCAATCAGTAATGACACGGCTCTGCAGCTCAAAGGTCGTGGGTTCAATCCCACCTTGGTTCACGTTTTTTTTTTTTCACTACAAATTTATACACTATCAAAGACCTGTAATTTATATTGCTAATTTATTACAATTCTGCAAAGTTTTATGATTTTAGCAGCTTTTCTAATATGGACCTCAGATTCTTGTTAACGCTCCATGGCAGAAACAAGTACACAGCCTGATGAAGCAGACTGAGGCAGTACCTCTGATTGGTGAATTTGAGCAGAACCAGGTTGTTCTTTCATTTCATTTCTTTATTTATTTCACACATGGTTCAACAGTGTTTCTTTTTCTACATACAGAACCTTCTGCCTCTTTTCAGCAGAAATTCTGCTCATTCACCTCATCTCTTGTGTTGGAGTGCCCTCTCGTGGCGCCTTTTGGGTAGTGCCTTAGTAAACGTG
The DNA here is from genome assembly GCF_013358895.1 of Oreochromis aureus. Lineage (NCBI taxonomy): Eukaryota > Metazoa > Chordata > Actinopteri > Cichliformes > Cichlidae > Oreochromis > Oreochromis aureus. The sequence continues at coordinate 235,371 of NW_024108902.1, forward strand.
AACACTGCAAAGAAGTGGTATCAGACTGCTTTGTAGTGGAGGAATTTGTTGCCAGTTTCTTTCATCTTTAATCCGTATTCATGAGTAGTAATAAGGGGGCACTAGTTCAAAATGGCGGCCAACCAAACCGGTTTGAGAACCGGTTTGACCGGTTTCGTGCGTGTGTGCATGCGCGTTCAGATGTGTTACCGGTTATGCTTGTTTATGTGTGGAAACACCCCCTCTGGGCGGTAACGACTCCTCCTAGTGGGATGGCCTAGGTTGTATAGGTATAAAAGTGAACCTTCCATATACTTAGAACATCAACATCACCACCACCTAAGGAGCACCGACACATCGCGCTAAGGATCCCCGACGCATCGACCTAAGGAGCTCAGGATGACATCGGCATCAACCATGACACCCAGCCAGGACATCGCCCATGCCACAGCCACTCTAGGTATGTCTACAGGAGTATGCAGCCGGGGTCCTCAACGTAAAAAGCAACGCTGTGAAAACGCTGTAGATGGGACTGTATTAAAGTTAGAATAACGAGGCGCCGAAGGGTATGTGTATGCCATTAAATATACCGATGGGGCTGTAGTGCTTAGTGTAGATTGTGGCGAGGGTTTGTTTTGGGGTGAACCCCGAGTCATGTCTACTAAAAACTGGAAGCTCTTCCGCACCGTAGTGTGTGCGGACCTGGACAATGTGGGCTTCCCAGAGCTGCTGTATGTTTCCCAGTGGAACAGCGCATCAGGCCCAGAGCTTTACAGGGTTGAGGCTGATCGTTTCAATCGCAACCCTGACGACTTTATTTTTCTCAGTGTATGTGATGACAGGGATAGTCTTATTGCTTCCAGAGGGCTTGAAAACTGGAGGTTAAATCCTTACCCTCTAAACCTCGAGGAGCGCACAAGATGGTTTAAGGAATTGTTTTTTATACAGTGGTGCGACTGGAGAGGTTTGTCGCGTCTGTTTAGCCAGATTGATGATGCGATCAAGAGGGACAGACTCAAAACTGCGTACGAGAGTATTAGAAAACGCCTTGTTTTTGACGATCTGGCGAGTTGTCCGAAGACTGGTTTGCCTGCTACCCTGTGCAAACCTAAAATCATAAGACCTCCAGACAACTAAACAATGAACTGGTAGGTTTAATGTGTGGGGGTGTGGGTTTGCGGGTGTATCTGTGTAACAAATTAAGAGCTTTTGGTTTTCATTTTACAGAGCTTGACATGCAGTCGTGGGACCTGTCAGAATCACCATCAACAGCGCTGCTAATCCAGACCCCCCTGACTCCACCACCATCACCACAATGCTCGCAGGACCCACTCATAGCAGACCTGTGGGAGGAAACTGTAATCGACATCAAACTCGCAACTCTCCACCTGTTGATGTTGGCGTTGAATGAGTTTCTACAAGATACATGTTACGGATGTCAAACAGGCCACCCCAGTCAGGTGCAACACAGCTGCTTGCAGGAATTGTCTGAGTATTTCTTTGACACCTACTATGATGATGTGATGATAAGGCTCCAGACTGACCGATTCATCCCAGCCATCCGGCTGTTTGTACGCTCAAACACTGTAGATGGGTCTGGAACGCAAATCCGCAGAGTTGCTGAACACATCATGTGTGAACTGAGATCAGAGTGACATATAGTATGTGCCATTAATGACAACATTGCACACCTGCTAGAAGCAAGTAGTTGCGCCCGCCGTGTTAAACCAGCCATGCTCCGCATGATTGGAAACTACTGGGCTGGGAGACACCTGGTTTAATGTGTGATGTTCAAGTATCCATTGTCTGTGTCTGTGTGAAAATTAAATAAAAAGACGTGTTAACAACAACATCTTAGTCATTTGTGGTCTGTAAATCATGGAAAACACATTGCATAAAATATATCATGATCCAGCCCATCCTGCAGGGTTGGCCAGTTTAAATAAGCTACGTATAGCGGCAGCGGTGGCATCAGGTGTAACACCTCCACTATCGCAGGTCAAACATTATTTAGAACGAGATGACACTTACACACTCCATAAACCTGCGAGGGTCCACTTCCCCAGGAATAGAGTATTGGTGACAGGGGTCGACAAACAGTTTCAAGGCGATCTGGTTGACATGTGTGAATATGTGGCAGATAATGATAATGTGAGATACCTGCTAACATGTATAGATGTATTCTCAAAATACGCATGGGTTAGATGCCTCACAAACAAGACGGGGACTGTTGTATCAGGTGCTTTTGAGGATATACTTAGTGAGGGTAGGATCCCTGTGAAACTACAAACAGATGAAGGCAAAGAGTTTTATAATGCAACCTTTAAACAGCTAATGAAGCGATATAATATCAAGCATTTCTCAACAGCTAGCGAGGTTAAATGCAGTATTGTCGAGAGATTCAATCGTAGCTTCAAGGGTAGAATGTGGAAGTACTTAACATCTGCCAACTCCCGGCGATATATAGATGTCATACCAGATCTCACACAAGCATATAACAATGCTTATCACAGGTCTATCCATATGGCTCCAGCAGAGGTGAATAAGGATAATGAGAAGTTGGTCTTTAATACGCTGTACAAAACGAGGCCTCAGAGGGTACTGCGCTTTAAATTTAATATTGGTGACACTGTACGAATATCAAAACTGAGAGGAAAGTTTCGAAAAGGATACGAGCAGACCTACACCGATGAGATTTTCACAGTCAAGGAGCTTATAGGAAGACAGCCCCCAGTGTACAGACTAGCGGATCTAGGCGGAGAGGTATTGAAAGGGACATTTTATGAGCCTGAGATGCAACGTGTGGTTGTTGATGAAAACAAAACATTTAAAATTGAAAACATATTGGCTAGAAAAAAAGTGGGTCGGAAAAAGCAGGTGCTAGTGAAATGGCTAGGGTGGCCCGACAGCTTTAATTCGTGGATTCCAGAAAAAGACATCATTGAGGCGTGATTAACTCAGATGACGCAGCTCTACACACATTCATTCAACACTGAGCAGAGACTGAGAAAGCATGAATAAAAAGAACAACAATGCAGGCTTCTATGTAAGCCTCTTCTCGAATGCTTCAGCTCATGTTTACCCGGGTAATAAGATATCTAATTTTAGAACAAAGCTAGCAAAACCTATTGTTTTGGATCAGCCGTATGAGGTCACTGTTATAGAGATACAGTACCCACGCATATGGCTGTCTTTTCCACAATCAGATTCGCGAGTGGAAATTCATGACCCAGTCAAAGATGAAACCATAGCCGTAACCATAATCGAACTGTCTGTGGGTCATTATGCATCTGTGGAACAGATAATAAAAGAATTTAATTTTAAATGTCAGCAGCACCAAGCCACTGGAGACATTAAAATGCAATACAACGCAATTAGTAACCACGCCTGTGTTATGGGGCCTAGGGGGACCATACTCACATTTAGAGGGAGACTGGCGGAAATCCTAGGATTCAAAACAGGAGACCCGTTTGTACTTCATTATAAAAACACATACGCCCCGCACCCCGCAGATATATACGGGGGAAAATATAACATTTTTATTTATGCAGATATCGTTGATTACCAGCTTGTGGGTGACGCCCACGCGAGGCTATTAAGAGTTATAAATATTACAGACGATCACCGTCAGTTGCCTATTCTACAATTTGACAGCCCACACTACACACCTGTGTCAAAGACATTAATCGACGACATAGAAATTGATTTGAAAGACGATCGAAATCAACACATACCCTTTTTATACGGCAAGGTGTTTGTCAAGTTACACTTCCGACCGATAACCCAGCATTTTTGAAAAAAAAGATGGCCGTCTACAACACTGATGACTCAAAATATGTAAAATACTACTTATCACAGGCTGGTGGAGAGCTCGGAGGGTATGTTGGGACCAGTACGCAATATGGGTCAGGACTAGGTGGGTTGTTCCGCAGCTTGTTTAGATTTGCTGTACCGCTGTTTAAAAAAGGAGATAGTATAGTCAAACCACACCTAAAAACAGCCGCCTCGGGCATAGTGTCTGATGTCATAAGCAACATAACCAGACCCTCAACCACTAAACAGGACGGTAATGGCTTGTATGTGTATACGCCCAAGCCATCTATGACCCCACCCACAGGGCAACCGCTGTCTAAAAAGCGTAAAACCACAAAACCTAGCAGGAGAGCCACCAAATGGACACCGCCACGCAGAGTGAAAAGACCCAGATCCAGTCGTTCAAAAACTGCAGCGTTTGACATATTCTAAATGGCACTGTTACACAGTCATTCTGGAGAATGTGTAAAAACAGAGCTGGACCTGTTTACTGTTCCCTACACACAGACTAGCATTGAGAAAAGTACATTTATCGAAATCCCACCTGTATCTGCAATCACTGATGGAGGGCCCATCTCATCGTCCGGCGAAGATTACCTGGATCTAAATGACTCATATATCTACACACGTGTGAGAATCACAAACGCTGATGGTTCAAACCTGGCTAGGGGCGCTAATGTAGGATTTATTAATTATCCTGGATGCACATTGTTCTCCCAAGTCGATGTTAATTTGGGAGACCGGCTCATTAGTCAATCATCCAACACATATCCATACAGAGGTGTGATAGAATGTCTTATCAATTATAATAAGGACACTTTAGACACACAGTTCAGCACCGGGTTATTCTGTAAAGATACATCATCACACATGAATGACACATCCATAGAAGGAGAGAACCAAGGGCTAGTGACCAGAGGTGGCTACACAGCAAATAGTAGTATTGTTGAATTGATTGCACCAGTACATGCAGACCTGTTTTTTCAAGAAAAACTGTTACTTAATGGAATCGACCTGTCGCTGAAATTTGTCCGCTCTAAAGACGAATTTGCTCTCATGACAGCGGATGCCAATGCATACAGTGTTAAAATTGTCTCAGCCAGCCTCTTTGTCAAGAAAGTTAGTGTATCACCGAGCGTCAGACTTGCACACAGCAAGGCATTGCACCATGCAAACGCAAAATACACGGTAGACAGAGTGTCTTTAAAGACCTTCTCCATACCTGCAGGGGCTAGAATATCAACTAATGACAATTTATTTATGGGTAGGATACCTAAATTTGTCATCATTGCATTCATTGACAATGAAGCATACACTGGCTCCTACCAGCGTAATCCATTTCATTTTGAAAACTGCGATATAGAATTTATGTCTTTATATGCTGATAGTCAGGCTTATCCTGCTAAACCATTCCAGCCAAATTTCCAGAGAAAACACTATACCAGAGAATTTTACCAGCTGATACAAACCACAGGAAGACATTTAAAGGACAGACCCTTGGCCATAACACGTGACGACTTTGGTAACGGCTACACTTTATTGTCCTTCAATGCACATATTAAACAAATATGTAAGACTGCTTTCTTCCATTTGCGCAACATCTCTAAAATTAGAAATATCCTGTCTCAGAGTGATGCTGAAAAACTAGTTCATGCATTTATTACTTCCAGGCTGGACTACTGTAATTCTTTATTATCAGGATGTCCTAAAAACTCACTGAAAAGCCTTCAGCTGATCCAAAATGCTGCAGCAAGGGTACTGACAGGGACTAGAAAGAGAGAGCATATTTCTCCTGTTTTGGCTTCCCTTCATTGGCTTCCTGTTAAATCCAGAATTGAATTCAAAATCCTGCTCCTCACATACAAAGTCTTAAATAATCAGGCCCCATCTTATCTTAATGACCTTGTAGTACCATATCACCCCATTAGAGCACTTCGCTCTCGCTCTGCAGGCTTACTTGTTGTTCCTAGAGTATTTAAAAGTAGAATGGGAGGCAGAGCCTTCAGTTTTCAGGCCCTCTTCTGTGGAACCAGCTTCCAGTTTGGATTCGGGAGACAGACACTATCTCTACTTTCAAGATTAGGCTTAAAACTTTCCTTTTGCTAAAGCATATAGTTAGGGCTGGACCAGGTGACCCTGAATCCTCCCTTAGTTATGCTGCAATAGACGTGAGGCTGCCGGGATTCCCATGATGCATTGAGTTTTTCCTTCCACTCACCTTTCTCACTCACTATGTGTTAATAGACCTCTCTGCATCGAATCATATCTGTTATTAATCTCTGTCTCTCTTCCACAGCATGTCTTTATCCTGTTTTCCTTCTTCACCCCAACCAGTCGCAGCAGATGGCCGCCCCTCCCTGAGCCTGGTTCTGCCGGAGGTTTCTTCCTGTTAAAAGGGAGTTTTTCCTTCCCACTGTCGCCAAAGTGCTTGCTCATAGGGGGTCATATGATTGTTGGGCTTTTCTCTGTATTTATTATTGTGCTATCTACTGTACAATATAAAGCGCCTTGAGGCGACTTTTGTTGTGATTTGGCGCTATATAAATAAAATTGAATTGAATTGAACTTTATTCTGTTTCAATCTGGAAGCTGACGAAGGACATTCAGGGAATGTGTCGTTAATTAAAACTGGGAACGTGAGATTGGAAACCCGTTTCAGAAATCCACTACCCCACACAGTGAACCTCTTGTGCTATTCTGTATTTGATTCAGTCATTGAAATATCTAACATGAGACAGGTGCTCTTGGACTACTATTGAGACAAAAACATTCATGAACACTATAGAACTATCAGCCGTGATAGGCAGCATTATCAATAAAAACACACATTTCCTAGGCGTGTTAGCCTATGATCAGCTAACCACTGGACGGCTTCAAAGACTCCCTGCTATGGCTATTGTAAACACCCACCCTTCTACAATGCCCGGGGAACATTGGCTTGCTGTTTATATATCGAGAGACAGATACGGTTATTTTTTTGATAGTTTTGGACACTCGTTAGACAGTTTTCCCCCAGCGATAAAGATGTTTCTTCTAAAAAACTGTTCCACTATTTTATATTCAGGAAAACAAGTGCAGAACGACTTCTCCATCACATGCGGTCAACATTGTGTATTTTTTTTATATCATATACAAAATGGTGTATCTTATGCCCGCCTGCTTAACATGTATGGGGCTGATTAATTTGTAATGATGCTATGGTGTGTCGATTTGTCAACAACATACAGCCTGTTGCTGTATGCAGTGATTATGTGTGTGTGCAATGCGGATACTGACATGTGCTAATGAGAATAATAAAAACAATATGAGAGCTTGATTTAATCGAGTCAATGGTATTTATTATCAAATCTCGGGTATATATATATTATAGATTCATAACATACTTTGTTTAAACAGTAATAAAAGAAATCAAAGATTAAACAGTAATAAAAGACATAAAAATGTAACAGTAATTTAAAAAAACGAAAAAAACATATATTTAACAGTGATAAAGACATAATATATTTAACAGTAATAAAAGAAAAAACATATATCAACAGTAATAAAAGAAAATGAATCAAAACAAAACAAAACAATTTAGCAGCCATAAGTGAAAAAAAAAAAACTTTACTGTAGAAAAACACCAAACAGCGAATATTTTTAGCAGAACAAACAATTTCAGGTGTGATAAGAAAAAGCCTGAATTCAAAAATCCAACCACTCTATTGGACCCCCCTTTAATTTATTTTTTTTATTCTTTATTTTTTTTAGTGTACTATGTCGCAGCGGTCCGCCTGGGGTGTTCCTTTTTGGTGTGTGTTTTAAAAAACCAGAGTCTTCAGCCAGTGTGTGATCGGTTTTATACATGGCTATGGTCTTACGTATGCCCGTGATAGATATGGCTGATAACGGTACGTTTAAATCCGAGACAGCTTTTAAAAACTCTGTCCAGCCGATAGGTCTCAAACCATCAGAAGTTGTGTGGGTGGTTGTGACGGCTTTAATTAGATCATAAATGTGTGAACCGGGGATGGTGTGTTTATCAACAACAATTTCGCCTTTGCCATTGTATGAGATCAAGTCTGGCGAACGGCGCACCGCTGATAGAATAAGTTCTGCATTCCTCCTACTCCTTTTAGGTATGTGTGTTAAAACATTCTCCGCAACAAGATCCCTCACCCCTGCATCACCATGAACAGCCGATGCGTCCGCCGACTGGGGTTGCACATCCCTGTTAAATTGTTCCGGTAGTGATAAAGACAATACATTCTTTTCACGGGCACCTTGTCTCACCAGGGTAAGGTATCTTTGGAGAATATCGCCGTATTTTTTAGCCTTCTCATACACATCTATGTCAGAATCTTGTAACACTTGTAACATCTCCTTGTCCAACTCGTTCTGAGCCTGTTGTCTGATGCTGCCTGTGTGTTGTTGCTGCTGCTGCTGCTGTTGCTTTATTAAGTCCAACTGGTGTTGGGGTACCAAAAACATCTTTTGCACATGTTCCATTTTCACCTGTTTGCTATCAGACTGGTTATGAAAGGGATTGCAGCCCCTAATAACGGCAGTAAAAACCCTCCAGATTGGTTGATTGTCTTTCTCTTTTTCAAAGTTTTGATCTTTTTGTTAGCAATCAGTCTGATTAGAGATTTTTTCTTTTTTAGCTGTTTGTACTGCTGATTGGTCAGTGGAATGTTACCATGCAATACGTTAAAGGCTATCTCACACAACGCATTGATGAAATCCATGTTTGAATTACTAATAATAACTCTGCGTAGAGTAGGGGGAGCCTTGTATATCAGCTCCAACAGAGACAGATTCCTCCGCATGCGTGATGACATCCTTTCACCTCTTTGCTGATTTTTGTTTTGGAATGTAAACAACCGGACGGTCTGATAGTAAATTTGTTCTGAGTCTTAACTGGTCCGGGGTCTTAGCTTTATAGTCTATTAAAAGATACCCGTATGTTGTGGATGTGGCATCATTAAACGATTCTATAAAATATTTAGTATTACCAGGAAACATTTGCCTACCTAAAAGCATAACCTGATATTTATCTCTCGGATTTTTAAACAATATTAGGTAGTTAGTGTTCAAGGAAATGGTTCTACTGGATTTTCCTTGAATAAACAAATTCTGAACTAGATATATACAACTCAAATTCCTATGATGCACATACTTTGTGAACACATTTTGTACTTCTAAATTGTTAGCGGCATCATTCATTACATCATCTATAATTAACAAATTGTTCTTGTCTGTAGGCAGAAGGTTGTCATCAGCAAGAGATTCGGGTATACCGTTAACAAAGTTTATGTCTCTTATCTTAAGAAGCTGGTCATATAGTGGCTGCCAGCATGAGTATATATACACAATATTATCAATGCTGCATGATATAATCCTGTAAGAGTTTTCAACGACGCTTTTAACAAAAAAAGTCTTGCCACAGTTACTGGGTCCGCTGACCACCATGCTGAATGGGTGCTGCAACCGGGCGTCAAACCCCTGTTCTAATTTAAAATCCATAAGGTAGGGTTGTGAAGTCTGGGAGCACACGGCGTTTATTGTAAACAACTTTAACTTTTTTCACAATGGTTTCGTTCTTCAAATGAAGCTTCTTTTTATCACGTCTGATGCTATCAGACACGGCAACTAAGTGTGCATCTGATGTCTGATTGGCCACAAACTTGCGGACTAAAACTTTCAAGGAGTCGTGGGTGACAACTTTCGAGTTTAATGCATTCAGTGTTACGCCTTTACATTTGACCTGGGTCTTGCCCAGCGATGTGTGATACGCGTAGCATTTAGGCCCACCGGAAACAAATTCTACTATGTGATCCTCCACACCTCCCTCTCCAGAATCTAATTCGCTTGTGAGATCCCCCAGAAAAGGGCCTAGAGGAGGCATCCAGTCGCCAGGGTGTGCCGTGAAAATGACACTGTCCGTGTCACAATACAGCACACGCTGCTGCAAGTTGTCTAGCAAATCATACAGCATGAGTCTGGCGTGTGCAGTGGTCATGGCCCCGACAAAGACATTAACGTCCTTCACACGGGATGCTCTACCATCAGCGTGGCGCCACTGCACCACTGCGACGTCGTCAGAGATGAAACAAAACTGACGCACATCGTACTGGTCACTAAACATTAGCTGGCTAAATCTGGAAGGGTCTGTAATGAGCTCAGATGACGCCATGTTTGACCTCATGCTGAAACGACCCCATAACGAGTTTAGCAACAGCTTGTTACAGTTACGAACAGCTTTATTTACACAAATCTTGGTTGGGTCTAGCATTATACCCTCCTTCTCATAGTACTCGTCTATGTACTTCTGCTGTTCCTCATGTGTTTTCACATGTTCTGGATACCCCGAGGCCTCCTGTTTTAGTTTTAGAAAGGCTTTCACATAGTCTTTAAACAATGTGTCGGTCTTATTGGGGAAATGCCACACCTCATCAATAGAAAGAACCCTGTATCCCTTCTCAACAGCTTTTTCAAGCTCAAATGAGACCCAAGTGCCTTTCAACACCCGTTCGCTGTCGCTGTGCCCGCATGCAGTGTGCTGGTTCTGGTCTTCAGCACACATGCTGCAGAGTGGAAACATCAGTTTGCCGTGGCACCTGTAGGGTAGGACGGGGTGAAAAAGACCCTTAGGTGGGAGCACTGTGCATTTAACAAAGCTGAAATAATTTTCTAGCTTGTCAAAGTTGGTGTAAATGACTTGAGGGTGTCCTACAGGATAGTCTTTTTTAGACTGCACTGTGGGATAGAGACTGGTGAAGTCGTAGTAAAATATTTTTTCGTCACAAACAGTCTTGTGGTACAGCTTTAGAGCATTTGTGCGACCGCCAAAAAGGGCGTCTCGGGGATTCAGGCGTTCAGGCGTTCAGGCTTTCTGTATGTGTGCATGAAAGCCACAACTGCGGGGTCTGTCTGCTTCAAGGCAGCCCATTCACATTCCCACATCACTATTACGCTCAAACTGTGTTGTGATCTCAGTGCATCAACTTTGTCACAAAACATGCGATGCAGCAGTCCATAGGATGCTTTACTGACAGGATTAACTTCACTCTCGGGGTAGCATTTAACACAGCCGTGGTGAAAACATCCTGCAAATTCATAAGCTGTATTACTTGTGGGGTCAAAGCCGTCCACAAAATACGGACCAACCCTCTGTTCGCCTCCTCTGAGAGCGTGTTTTACCAATGTGTTGGTGGTGTGGGACACGTATTGAAGCCATTCGATAGAGACGTTAGAAAACGTCTTATTCTGCTCAACGTAGGCCCCATCATACGTGAGAGCGAGCGTGTCTCTAGGCAGAAACAGCGTTTTATACACACCCATACTAAATGCAGCCAAGGTGGTATACGTGAATGGATCAACTTGTGTACAACCCACTAGAGTGTCACGATATATGATACATGCTTTACGCAGGACATCAACATCGTTAACACAGTAACGCCTGAGTTCAGCCTGAAAATCAAAGGGATTCTGTGAGGCAAACTGGTACCATTCCATGAATCGCACCTTATCGCTTTCAGACATGTGCTCATAGCCGTAGAAGGAGGGGTCTGGGTACGGGCCCACATAATGCTCATTATCCCTCGTATTAAACCTGTGTGGGAAATGGCCCTTCTGCAGGTCTTGAAAACCTAAAGCAGAGGGTATTTTGGCAAGGCCCATGGGCAAAAAGCTGAACGAATCAATCCACCGCTGGTCATAGTCACGGTCATGCATCAAAATCACACGGCTGCCGTTCATTATGACACTAGGTGTTATGCTCTGTCTGACAAAGTACTCCAGGAGTATGTAATTATCAAAGCCAGATGCATTATGTGCTATGAAAGTGTACCCACGAAACCTTGGGCGTCTGTAATGCTGCACAAACGCCTCCACACACTTTAATGTATTAAATGTGAACTTATTGCCCTTCAGATCAGACGCACACACAAAGTTAGCCTCGTGTTTACCGTTGTGGTACCTCGTCTCAAAATCATATAAAATGTATTTATCGCTAGGCTTCTGTTTTTCAACAGGCTGTATGAAACACTGATGGTCGGAGTCTCCGGCTAATTTAGGTTCACGGCAGTGGTCGCATGTAGGCTGGACACATCTGTGTGGCAATTTCTTGGATTTTCTATATGTGGTGCCGCAGTGCATGCAATGTTTCATATTATCACAGGGAATCATGTTGTGTTTTAATTCAGCTAATTTGTGCTGCTGGTAACAGTGTTGTGACTTGCAGATGCGGTTACAGTCACTGCATTTCACTGTGGGACCCCTGTGGTGTTGACAGAGTGTATAACAAGTGTTACATCTATGTTTACAGCTGTGGTGTAATGGTGTATTATATGTACTGTAACAGAAATTACACACGTAGGACGCCCCCAAAAAAGTGGGCGGGTTTAAAATCAGGTGGTAATGTTGATTATGGAGATACATCATCAACGTGTTTGTGTTTGGCTCTTCATGTGTGAAAAAACATTCCAGGCGTTTACGCCCTTCTGTGTGGTAATAGATTACAATCTTAATGTTGAACTGCTTCTCAAATTTGCTGACATCAGAGAATGATACTTGCTGTGTGTCGCATAGACCTACTTCAGCATGCATCTGTTTAGCTGTAGGCAAGTTTTTCAAGCTCAGAGGATGTTGAGTTTAATGAATGTGCTATGCAAAGGGAGAAGCACAAATTGTTGTGTGTGTTGTTTGGTGTGTATAAATGTTTACCTTTCTTTGAGAGAATCTCATCATAAGGTATGCGCGCCAGTCTTAAGCGAGCCCCACCACTACTGTTCTGAGCTACCGTGACAATAAACTCTAATTCATCATCACCGATAGATTCATCATTACTTTGCATAACTTGTGCAATTTGATCGAGAAACAGCTCCGGATCATACCGATCATCAGCGTTTAAAACAGCCTGAACATCTGAAGCCAGCGAGGGGCCACGCAGGACCACGTTTAGAACACAGCCCTGTTGAGATCCAGCCACAGCTCTGTCTATCACATTGGCTAAGCACTCGCGCACTCGCGCAGGCACTTGTTCTGGGTGATCGAGACTTATACCCCTAAAATCAATGCGCTCATGCAATTCGCGAGCATTAAAATTTGGTATCTCTCTAATGTCTGGCTGAGAGTGCCTGCCAGACCCTGACTGCACAACGGGCTCGATTACTACAGTATCTGGTTGTGAGAAATTTGCAATGATTGAGGGGGTGTGTGGTGTTGCACCATCAGCGGTGGCGCCCGGACACGCATGTGTAACAGAAGTATTAGTAGATGTGGTAACAGTCTCAATAGCAACAGCAGCAACAGCAATACGGTTAGCATCAGTAACAACAGCAGTCTGAGCAACAGCGGGTGCACAATCTGCATTGTTAACAACAATAGCCCCAGCAGCAATAGCAGGCGTAGGAACAGTCTGACAAGGATGTGTATCAGATGAGGCTGATGCAGGCACACTATTAAGTCTAGCTATAATATCGTCTAATTTGTTATCTGTTTCTTCAGCCCACTGCATAAAAGTCTCTAAGTCAAAACATCTAACAGGAGTGGAGGTTCCGTTATTATGTTTAAATAATTTATTTGGAGGGTCCATGGTCTGGATTTTAAAAGTCAGGGACTTGAAATTTTGCTGCAGATGGTGTCTAATGTACTACACACTTTGTTTATGAATTTGGTAAACTGTTGCCTTTGTATCTGTGCCTCTTGGTGGTATTGTTTGAGGCTAGCTTCAATCAAACATAATTTATCAACTATTGAAGCTATATGACTCTGTTCAGCAGGCTGGGCGTCTGGAACCTTCATGTAAGCATCATACGCCGCTGATATTTGAGAGTCTGTTATGCCGTCTTCTTCAAAATCTATGTGTGAATCAACGCTATTTCTGGCACATTCTGGGGTGGTGGGTATATGAACTAGATCGAAATCTGATATACTATACTCAAAAACATCAGAGAAATCGCGAGGCAGCCACTCACTCGGTGTTGTTGCGGGGCCACTGATGAAGATCGGTTCTGACTCTCCACTGTTGCACGAAGCTCCGGGTTTTTGTTGTTCTGGGAGGTCGATACTCCTTAAACATTCCAAAAACGTTTGGGATCGTACAGTGTCCTGGTCATTATGTGGAGGGGTACTGTTTTGCAGTCTGTGAAGATAGACATGTGTTAAAACATTTATACATGTACCCATTTCAAACAGAATAAGCGTGTCTCCCTCTCTATCTCTTTTTATCTAATTTATATATGCCTATGCTTACCTTGTAGTGTGCGTTATTCCGGACGGCCCTGGTTCTCCACACATACGGTTCTCTGGCGTGGCTCTGCATGTGTAAAACGGTCGGTTTTAGAACATTTGTAATTGTTTAAACCCCTTTAAAAAAAAAAAATATCCCGTTGTATACACACCTGATGTAAGGTAGGGCTCTGTGGTCAGGGCGTCTGAGTGTTTTCCTGCTCAATTTGTTAATCCTGGAACAAATCAAAGAAAAACGTTGTTATTACATAATTTAAAACAATCGCAACTTTAAAACATACATACGTTTAAAAATCGCGTAATTCTGTACACACCTTGTGCCTGTTAGAGAACTAGTTCCAGTTGTAAAAGCGCCCGTTTCTAAAGAAAAGGGTCCTGTGCCGTTCTCCCGAACTCCTAAAAATTAAGCTTTTGTTTTAGGAAAAAATAGTTTAAATATGCTATAATATGTTAACATAACACCTTTAAAAATACAATAATAGGTTTTGTTTTACTTACCGTTTACGATGTCCATGTTATGAAGAACGATGTTAGTTTTGATGATCTCAAAGAAAATGGTGTGCTCCGCAGCAATCTTGACGGGTAAATGGCTAAGGGTTTCGGACTCTGAGCTCGTTTTATATAGGATGGGTGTTTCCAAAAAGAAAGGTATGTCTCCAATCAATTTAAATGAGACCCTTTAGGGCTTTTGTCTTCTCAAGGAATTACAAACAAGCCGATACTTCAGACAATAGGCGGGGTTCCCGCCTGACTGCTACACCTGCGGGGGTTTTACCTTTTCCTAAGGAATTACAAAAAGAACTGATACCAGCCACTTTAAACAATAGGCGGGGTCCCGGCACGACTGGTACACCTGTCGGCTTTTACCTTTTCCTAAGGAATCACAACAATTAAATGGTACCCGCGGTGGGCTTTTGCAATCCTGAACAATTTCAAACAATTAACCGGCTGTTGAAAAGACGGAGCGGGTCTGTGCGAGTGGTTTTGGTAGTATCACTGCAGCGTTTATTTTCTAAAGGGCTGAATGTTATTTGCGACCATCTGTTGTGTTAAAAACTACTCTGAAACCATGAAACCCCTTACGGAAGAAAATGATCCGTTTTTAAATAAATAAAAGGCATGCATCGCTGCATGCTGTGACATCAGAATCACAAAATGAGTGTGATTAAAACAGGATTAGTTTGAAAAGAGCGATACTGCCTGCTTATAACATTTATTTTCTAAAGGGCTGAATGTTATTTGCGACCATCTGTTGTGTTAAAAACTACTCTGAAACCATGAAACCATGAAACCCCTTACGGACGAAATTCCTGTTTATACCGTTTTTAAAATAAAAGGCATGCATCACTGCATGAGGAGACATTGTCAGAATCACAAAATGAGTGTGATTAAAACACAATTAGTTTGAAAGAGCGATACTGCCTGCTTATAACATTTATTTTCTAAAGGGCTGAATGTTATCTGTGACCATTTACTGTGTTAAAAACTAGCTGGCTCTGTCTCCCTCTTAGTTCAACATTCCGAAATCCCGATTTTTAAATAAAATGATTGCATCATTTCGTGAAATAAACCCTGCTAGATCCGTAAACTAGTTAAATTAAACTATTGGTTTGATTAAATGAAACACTTGTGAACAGGATGAAATTACTCATACAGAAGAAATTCCCGCTTGTGCCGTTTTTAAAATAAAAGGCATGCATCGCTGCATGCTGTGACATCAGAATCACAAAATGAGTGTGATTAAAACAGGATTAGTTTGAAAAGAGCGATACTGCCTGCTTATAACATTTATTTTCTAAAGGGACTTTATGTTATTTGTAACCAATTACTGTGTTAAAAACTAGCTGGCTCCGTCTCCCTCTTGGATCAACATTCTGAAATCCCGATTTTTAAAGAAAATGATCGCATCAAACAGTGAAAGAAACCCCTGTAGATGCGTAAAACTAGTTAAATTAAAACTATTGGTTTTATTAAATGAAATGCTTGTGAACAGGCTGAATTTACCTGTACAGAAGAAATTCCCATTTGTGCCGTTTTTAAAATAAAATGTTTGCATCACTGCCTGCTGAGACATTGTCAGAATCACAAAATTAGTGTGATTAAAACACTATTACCAACACTTTTGACTAGATGTAAATAAAAAGCATTTGTTAAGGCGCACTGTGAACAAAAACGGCTTCCACCCCTACATGCCAAAACAAAGAATTGCTGTTAAGGACACATATGTCTGCATAAATGAATGTTGAGACACGCCAAAGTGAGAAAAAATAGTTTAATTAAAACTAGTGGTTTGATTAAATGGAAACACATGAACTCATATGACCCCACAGACGCCCTGTGTGTTTCCACACATGAACTCACATAACCCCAGGACCTGAACGCGCATGCGCACACGCACGAAACCGGTCAAACCGGTTCTCAAACCGGTTTGGTTGGCCGCCATTTTGAACTAGTGCCCCCTTATTACTACTTTCATGTTGTAATGTAGTAGTACCACAATATGGCAGAAACACTATGTTTTGGCACAAATGAGCAGACTCTTTTGAGCAGAAATTCTGCTGATTCATCTCTTTTCAGCGCAACTTATTGCTTCTTTACCTCTTTTCTGCAGAAATTCTGCTGATTCACCTCTTTTCTGCAAAATTTTCAGCCTTTTCACTTCTTCTCAGCAGCTTCTGCTCATTTAGCAAAATTGTCAGTTGCTCCATCTCTTGCTTTTGTGAGAATGAGTTTGGTTCAGTGAGATGAGCAGCTGCCTGGAGACCAGAAGGGCCAGGTTCAAATCCCGGTCATGCTAAAACCTGTTTTCAGTTTTCTCTTTTGTTCTGCCTCTTTTCTGCAGAAATTCTGCTGATTCACCTCTTTTCTGCAAAATTTTCAGCCTTTTCACCTCTTCTCAGCACAATTCTCAGCAGCTTCTGCTCATTTTAGCAGAATTGTCGGTCTCTCCTCCTCTTTTTTGAGAGAGTGAGTTTAGCTCAGTGAGATGAGCAGCTGCCTTGAGACCAGGAGGGCCAGGTTCGAATCCTGCTCAGGGCGACATGTTTTTTTTCACCACCATGCAACTTTTCATCTTTTTCAGCTTTTCAGCAGACAGCTTCAGCGTTAAGGCATCCACACAGCATTTTCGCAGGAAATGCAAATTTTTCTAGTTGTGTGGATGCCCTCAAGGGCTTCCACACTATTGAGTTCCTGTTTCTCTTTATTGTGTGGATGCTGATTAAGCATCCACACTATTGAGTTCCTGTTTCTCTTTATTGTGTGGATGCTGGAGGCATCCACACTATTGAGTTCCTGTTTCTCTTTATTCTTTATTGTGTGGATGCTTTAAGCATCCACACTATTGAGTTCCTGTTTCTCTTTATTCTTTATTGTGTGGATGCTTTATGCATCCACACTATTGAGTTCCTGTTTCTCTTTATTCTTTATTGTGTGGATGCTTTAGGCATCCACACTATTGAGTTCCTGTTTCTCTTTATTGTGTGGATGCTTTAAGCATCCACACTATTGAGTTCCTGTTTCTCTTTATTGTGTGGATGCTTTAAGCATCCACACTATTGAGTTCCTGTTTCTCTTTATTCTTTATTATTATTATTATTCTTCAAGTTGCTTCCGTGACGTTTTTAGCCAGTAGAACTACTTCCACAATTTTGTGCTATTTTCACCGTTCAAATTTTAAACTATTCTGCTATTTTTGCTCTTTCCGGCAATGACTTTTGGTATTTTTGCTCTTATACTTTTTAAAATATTACATTTTTTTCCTTTAATTTGTCCCATTGAAATGAATGGGAAACTTCCATAATTCTGCTAAAACTTACTCTTTTTTGAAACTTAACTACGTTCTCATACTTTCGCCTAGAACAACCATTCAAATTTTAAAATGTTCACAAATTATTGGGCTATTCATGAATGATTCAGCTTTTTCATATCTGTTACCGTTTTCATCTTATCCCTCTTTAAGTTTTGAGTTTCATCTTTGTGATTTTCACAAAATACATGCGTTGTTATGGTTGCTATGCAGTTGGTTCTAAGTGAGCCACTGTACCTTTGGCAATTTTCTCTTCATGTCCGAACAACTTCTTGCTACTCGCTCAATTTTCACTTAACCCACACAAATTATACATCAAAACGTAGGTATTTTTGCTGGCTTTCAGAAAATGTTACTATCATGGTTGTGAGATTTATAGAATTTTGGCAAATCCCCTCAGACCA